>NW_028116776.1:22500-45000 GCF_964273445.1 Streptopelia decaocto
GGACATTGGGGCGACATTGGGGTGCACGGCGGGGGTGTGGGTGGATTTGGGAGTTGTTTTTTTAGGGGGGGTTCTCACCCCTCTCTCCTCCCCAATAGACGTGCTGAGCAACATGTACATGGCGCTGCTTTTGTGAGGGGCAGAAACCCCAGGACGCCCAGCGGGCCTTGGGAGCCTCCGCACAGGCCATACGTGTGGGGCTGGGGGGCGGTTTTGGGGGAAAAACCGGGTTTGTTCGGAAAAAAGATGAGGCTATTGGGGCCTTCGGGCCTGTAGGGGCGAGTCAGGCCTGGGTGGTTGCTATGGGGGGGTGGGGTTGCTAGGGGGAGTGGCCACGTGATTGCTAGTGGCTAAGGGGGTTGCTGAGTGGTTGCCAGGGGGCGTGGTGTTGCTAGGGGCGTGGCCACGGGATCCTCATCCAGACGGCTGTTGCTAGGGGCGTGACGTTGCTAGGGGCGTGCTTATGGTGTCCTTATATAGGCCTGGGGTTCCTAGGGGACATGGTGTTGCTGGGGGTGTGGCCCCCGGGTCTGTCTGGGCCTATAGGGTTGCTTCAGGCCTTGCCGGTTGCTATGGGGGGGTGGTTGTTAGGGGGCGTGGCTAAGGCGACCCCAAGGCTTTTCCTAGCGGGTAAAGGGGTCGCTAGGGAGTGTGGCGTTGCTCGGGGGCATGGATAAGTCCCGTTCTCCCCCAAAGAGGGCGGGTGCAGCGCGGAGTGGCAGGCATGGCAGCCAATGGGGAGCTGCCCGCTGTGTGCCGCAGCCAATCAGCGCTCTCTGGCAGCTCCTCCAATACTAGGAGAGCTTCGGGGCAGCGCTGGACGGGCTGAGCCTCGCAGCTGCGCTGGCGCCCAGGTGGGCGGAGCCTCGGCGGCGCCACGCCCACCTGCTGGACTTCATGGAGTGGCTGCGCGCCACGATGGCCAATCGGGTGAGAGGGGCGGGGCTTCGGTGGACGTGGCCTCGAGGGCGTATTTAAAGATGGAGCATGTGTTTGGGGCATTTTAAGGGGGTTTTGGGGGACATAATGACGGTTTGGGGCAAAACGGGGTAATTAAAGTGATTTGGGGGCAACTTAAATTGATTTAGAGGCGATTTAAGGGGCTTTTGGGGCGTTTTTAATTAAATTAACAGAAATAAGGGGGAATTATAGGAAATTAATCAGATTTTGGGGGCATTTTAAGGGGATTTTTGTGCAAAACAAGGGAATTCGTGGGGAATTAGGGGTCTTTTTGAGTGTCCCTGGTGCGGCCCCGGTGGGGTGGAGCTGCCAGCGGGGACCGGAAGTGCGCGGTGCCTCGAGGGGACTCAGGTGTTCGGGAGGGACCCAGGAGTGCCCCAGGGGACCGAGGGGAGGGAGGGAACTGGGAGGGGGTTTGTGGGCACTGTTTTATACTGGGATGTTACTGGTTTATACTGGGGGGGACTGGAAGGGTTATGGGGGGGACTGGGTTATACTGGGACAAACTGGTGGGCTCTGGGGGTCACTGGTTTAAACTGGTTCAAACCAGTGTTTACTGGTGCGACGTTCTCGTTCCAGGGTGTGCGGGTCTCGTCTCCACTCTCCCTATTGGTCAACGGGAAGCGCCCGCCCCGGCTGGCGCTCTCGGCACCGCCCCCTCTGCCGGACGCGGCCCCGGCGCCGGAATAAACGCGCCCCGATTGGCTGGAGCTTCCTGCGCCGCGGCCCCATCGCCATCTTGGGAGGGTCGGTGCGCGTCTCCATGGTTACGGGCACCATATTGGGGGGGTCGGCGCGCGTTTCCACGGCAACCGCCATCTGGAGAGGGTCGGTGCCTGTCTCCATAGTTACGGGCGCCATTTTGGGAGGGTCGGCGCTCGTCTCCACGGCAACCGCCATCTTGGGGGCGTCGGGGCGCGTCGCGGCCGCCATCTTGGGAGGGAGCGGCGTCTCCATGGCGACGGGTGCCATGTTGGGAGGGTCGGGACGTCCCGCTACCGCCGCCATCTTGGCTTCCTCCTCCAGTCTGTGCTGTAACAGCTCCCAGACCAGTGCCGGGACCAAGCAGGAGCCCACGGGCACAGCTCGTTCACCAGCCCTGTGCCTCCCCCCAGGGCTGCGTCACGGCTCCCCAGCCCCCCGCACGGGCCATTTCTCACTGAGGAGCTGATGGGAGACCCCGGTAACGCAGCTGTCCCACTGGCACTGTTGAAACGCCAGCCCTGCCGGGGTCATGGCATCCTCGTGCTCTCTGTACAAGTCAAACGTGCTCAAGGTTCACATCTTGAGCCTGTGGCTGGAAACAACACACAAGCACGAGAGATGAGGTGATTCTCTTCTCTTGCAGCACTCTGGCAGGCAACTACTTCCCCACAGCACCCCCGAGTCTGTAAAACAGAGGTGGAAAAGGAAGGCACATTGAAACTTCTCCCAGCTTCTCCAGCCCTCTGCACTTTTCTGCTCCAGGCAGGAAAAAAGCCCACTTTCTTAACGGCCTGGTTTAACGCAACAGGACAGCACAGTGCTTGCAGGGCTGGGATTGCGGCTTCAGGCGACACACAAACTCAGAGCAGCGCTGGACAACCCTGCAGACTCCAAGGAACTTGCTCTCCTCCAGCAGTAACCACCTTGTCATCAGGACACGCAAGAACAGCCTGGCCAAGAGAGCGTGAACCGCCCAGCAACAGCCCCAGTGACCAGGGCCTGGGCCCAACACCCTCGCTGGAATCGATGGGGCGGTTCTGGCTTGAAGAGCAGGAAGATGAAGCGATGGCAGCCAGTGCCCATGGCGGGGAAGGGAGGCAGGTGATGGCAGATCTCCTGGCAGATCTGCACAGCCGCGCACACTGCTGTTCTTGTGCTAGATGACCTGTTTGGAAACCTTTCTCTGGTAGATCTACCGCTCAGCTTTTTTCTCATGTAACTGTGGAATATCAGCGCAGGGAATCTCTCTATATCAAACACACGCTGGGAAAGCATCTCCAGGAAAGGGTGAAAGCGCCGGGCGGCAGCTGCTGGCGAGGAGGGGAGGGCAGCGCGAGAGACGAGGCCCGGCAGCCCGGAGCAGAGGGTCTGGCTCGCTGAGACGGCGCTGTGGAAACCCTCGGGGGTGGCGGGAGCTGAGGGCAAAACAGTGGGAAACAGCTCCTGAGGCGCTGGGACCAGCCCTGCTGTAAACCTGCGTGTCTTTGCTGCCCCCGTGCCTGCCGTGCCCGCACGGTCAATGCCTCCCCGGCCTCACCCTGCAGGGCAGGGCCTGGGGGCCAGCGAGCGCCCGCCCGCCGGCACCGTGACTACGCCTGGAACCAGGCTGTGCTGAGGGACAGACGTCCCGCGGCAGCGGGAGAGCCCGGGAACGACACCGTCTGCTCAGCACGCTCAGGGCGCTGCACATCTGAAAAACACCAGGGCTTTGGCATTCTCCACATGTAACTGTGCCAAACAATCAGACACTTACAGGAAAGACACATGCTCTCACACAAGCACACAAGTGTTTGTCCTCAGCTTCTATATCAGGGACAAGCTTGTGCAGAGATGCTCTGCTGTTCTTTTGCATTATGGCATGGTCAGTCTCCTTTCTCTTGTACATCGATTGCTGAGCATCTTTCCTCAGGCCACTGTGAAGCATTTGCCATGGCAGAGAAGTGCCGTGGAGCAGCATTCGGTGCTGCCTGCGACTTTGTTCCCTTAGTAGCAGAGCTCCCTTGCATCTGTCCGCATGAGAAATGCAGGACTGTGCAACTAGATATACGCAGAGCTTTTCCAACAAAGAGCACAGCGGTACACGCAACCAAACTAAAACATGAATGGAGCCCACCTCAAGGCACACGCAGGTGGACAGACGAGCATTTCTAGGCACAAATGCTTTCAAGCACAGGGCCATCCAGGAACAGGCACATGTCTGCAGGTACCCACCAAATGTGTGTTCTAGTGCATGCCCTCAATAGACACTAGATGGCAGCAAAGACCGTGAAAGAATTGACATCACGCTCCGCCAGGTATATGCAATTCTTTCTTACTACAGCTGCGTTGTATGTTACAAGTTCCCCCAAATTGTAATGAATATGCAATAATTCTGTGAATACAAGCATCGCAAGTGCGCCCAGTCTTTGGAGCACTTATGGTGCATGACAAAGCCTAACAGAGCCCGACAGAGCTTGACAGAGCTCAAAAGGGTTTGACGAATCCCGACAGCGCATGATAGAGAATGATAGAGCACAGCAGGACCTAACAGAGGCTGACAAAGTGCGACGGATGCAAAAAGAGCTTAACAAAGCATTACAGAGCCTGACAGGACCTAACACGGCTTGGCAGAGCCTTACAGATCTCCACAGAGCCTGACAGGGCCAGACAGTACTGGAAAGAGCCAAACAAAATCTGACAGGAACTGACTGAGTCCAACTTAGCCCCACAGAGCCCAAAAAAGCTTGACAAGGCCCAAGAGAGCCCAACAAGGACCGAGAGGGCCTGACAGGGCTCAGCAGAGCTCGACAGAGCCCGACAGGGTTCATCAGAGCCCTACAAAGCCCTACAGAATCCAGGAGAGCTCAACAAAGCTCGACTGAGAGCGCCAGGGTCTGACAAGGCCTGGCCAAGACTGTCTGACATTGGCAGGTTCTGTCGGGCTCCTTTGGGACCTATGGAGCTCAGTCGGGCTCTGTCGGGCACTTGCTGTCACACAAGGACACAAGTGTTTGTCCTCAGCTTCTATATCAGGGACAAGGTTGTGAAGAGATGCTCTGCTGTTCTTTTGTGTCATGCCATGGTCTGTTTCCTTTCTCTTGTAGATCGATTGTTAAGAGTCTTTCCTCGGGCCACTGTGAAGCATTTGCCATGGCAGACAAGTGCCGTGGAGCAGCATTCAGTACTGCCTACGACTGTCTTTGTTCCTCTACTAGCTGAGCTACCTTGCATCTGTCCACATGAGAAATGCAGGACTGTGCAAGTAGATGCATGCGGAACCTTTCCTACAAACAGCACAGCCGTGCTCTGCACATCCGCGCACACTGCTGTTCTTGTGCTAAATGACCTGTTTGGAAACCTTTCTCTGGTAGATCTACCGCTCAGCTTTTTTCTCATGTAACTGTGGAATATCAGCGCAGGGAATCTCTCTATATCAAACACACGCTGGGAAAGCATCTCCAGGAAAGGGTGAAAGCGCCGGGCGGCAGCTGCTGGCGAGGAGGGGAGGGCAGCGCGAGAGACGAGGCCCGGCAGCCCGGAGCAGAGGGTCTGGCTCGCTGAGACGGCGCTGTGGAAACCCTCGGGGGTGGCGGGAGCTGAGGGCAAAACAGTGGGAAACAGCTCCTGAGGCGCTGGGACCAGCCCTGCTGTAAACCTGCGTGTCTTTGCTGCCCCCGTGCCTGCCGTGCCCGCACGGCCAATGCCTCCCCGGCCTCACCCTGCAGGGCAGGGCCTGGGGGCCAGCGAGCGCCCGCCCGCCGGCACCGTGACTACGCCTGGAACCAGGCTGTGCTGAGGGACAGACGTCCCGCGGCAGCGGGAGAGCCCGGGAACGACACCGTCTGCTCAGCACGCTCAGGGCGCTGCACATCTGAAGGACACCAGGGCTTTGGCATTCTCCTCCAGCTTTATTAAACTCCAGCCCTCCTCCCGAGGAGAGCTGCACCTCCGCCGGGCTCAGCGGCGCCAGCAGCACAGGCCTCGCAGGGCCCATCGCGATCGTGGCTGCTCCCTTGGGTTGCTCAGGATGCGGATGGTCTGAGCTGCCAGGGAGCGGATGGAGGGTTCGCTGTCCCACTCCAAGGGCTGAAGGGCTGCAAGGGAGAGAAGCAGACCCCAGATGAGCTCCCACGTCTGCAGAGACCCCCAGGCATCCCCTCCCGACCACGCTCCCTACTCACCGCTGCAGATCTCAGCCAGCTCCTCCTCCTCCCTTCGGTCCCTCAGGGGCCGCGCAGCCAGCCCTGGGCACAGAGCTCGTCAGCCCCTGCTCCCTCCCCTCATCAGGGCTGACCCCAGGGGAGGGCAGGAGCCGAGATGGTGGGACCGGGCAAGGCGGCCACCAAGGCCACCTGCGTGGGCAGGGCTGGGAGGGGAGGCCAAGGCCCTGCCCGGGGCAGCCGGGGCTCTGGCAGCCACAGGGCTGCTCCTTGTGCCAGGGCAGCGGTGGGGACTGGGGCCAGGCTGCCGAAAGAGGGACCCGGGGGCTGTGACTCACCGATGAACCTCACGGCCGCCTCTCGCAAGCTGGCCTGAGCATCCCTCAGGTACGGCAGGCTCTGACTCAAGAGCTCCTGAGCTCTGCTCCTGTCCCGCTCCAGCTGGAGAGAGCACAAGGGTGTGAGCACGTCACTGTCCCTCCCCAGCTGGCCGGACCAGTCCCTCCCCACAACAACACACATTCCCCTTCCCTCTGCCCCGGCCATCCCCGTGTTCCAGCCAGGAGCCCTGTGGGGCTGAGAGAGAGACACAGGCCGAGGGTCCCAGGGGTGCTGAGAGCCCTCCCTCCCGCTGGCTGCAGGGAAGAGGGAAGAGCCCCTGGCGGCTCTGTTCTTGAGCACAGGGAACAAGGATGCAGCTCGGGGCTGCAGCAGGACAGGTGAGGCACATCTGCAGAGCCCACAGCACGGACATGTGGGGCAGCCCCGTCCAGCCTGGGCCCTGGGCCTTGGGGGTTGTCCTCACCAAGCTCTGTCCAATCCGCCATGTCTGCTCTGTCTGCACCAGGCGTTGGAGCTGTTTCCACCTGAGCAGCTCTGCGGCACCCAGGAGGGCTTCCCTGGCAACCTGTGGAACAGCAGAAGCTGGGAGATGGCAGCACTGTCTGGGGCAGGAGACCTGGTGTCCCCCTGCTCTGGGCTTTGTTCCTGGGGTGATTCTGCCCTTAGGGAGCGGGGACATGCCCTGGCCCAAACGCCCAGGGGTCTCTTCCCTGCATCACTGCTCGGCTTTGAAATCTGTACCTTGGCCACGCTCTGCACTTGGTCACTCATGTGGAAGAAGAGAGGGAGCAGGCCAAGTCGCGCTGTGTTCTTCATCTCCCTCTTGTCGTTCCGCACATCCATCTTCATCAAGTCTCTGAAGAGGCTGATGGAGCACTCTCTCAGCTGGCTCAGCTCCTGGGAGGGAGCAGCACAGTAGGACCTGAGCACCAGCAGCTCTCTGCCCACGGGGAGCAGAAGCTCCTGCATGGCTGATGGGAGGGGAGACGCTCCAGGGCGGCATTGTGCACACTGCAGTTGTGGCCAGATCTGCGGCCCTGGGTGCGTGAAGGGACGCTCAAGAGACTTGCTCAGTCAGTGCCTGTGCCTCAAAGCGCCGCCCCAGCATCCCCCAGCAGCCTCAGCAGCCATGGTGGGGAGGAGCTGTGGGAGCAGCTGGCAGGGAGAAGCTGGGCTGGGCTGCAGAACGCAGAAACCATCCCACAAGAGCCCCGGGGAGAAAGGAGAGAAGCCCCTGCTTTGAGTGGCTGGGCTGAAGGGCAGCTGTCATTGTCCAGTGCCCACCCGTGGGGCTCAGGCTTATACATCAGCCTTACGTCATCAAAGAAGGGCAGGAGAAATTTTGCCAGCGGCACGGCAATGGGACTGGCCTCCTTCCTCTTCAGGTGAGCCATCATGGTTCTGAAGATGGGCAGAGCCTCGATCGTGATGGCCTTATTGCCGTTCTGGAGGACCCGCATCAGGTCTGGCAGCATGACCTTCATTTTCCTTGCCTGTATGAAGAAGAGAGTTGCCCTTTTGGGACGAGGTCCGTGTGTGGAGAGCTCCCCAGGCAGCCACCAGGCCCCACCATGGCAGGAAGGGCCTTTGGAGCAGGCACCCCAGCACCAGGCCAAGGGCACCAGGGTGTTTTTCCGGTCACTCACAGCCGTTCTAACAAGGCAGTGGTCCTCCGGGTGTGTGCAGAAGAGCCTGTCCTGGAGTTGGATGAGCAGCTCATTGGAAACGCTCAGCAGGGTCTGGGGCACGGAGAACATCACCTCCCACAGTGCCAGGGCAGTGCTGCAAGAGAGCGCTCTGTCAGCAGGGCAGCCTGGGCCACAGCAGCGTGTCCGGCTCCGCGCTGCAGGACGCCTGGGATGCCCTGGGCAGCAGCAGAGGCTGAGCTGGTGCTCCCGTGGGGCTGGCAGGAGCGCAGTGGGGGGCTCTGGGCTGGCTCGCTCAGCTGTGGCTGCTGCGGGCCTGGCTGACCCCAGCGCTGGAAAGCGTGGTGGGATGGAGGGTCCTGCTCCTCGGGGGTGTCCTGCAGGATTCCTTGGCGCTGGCAGCCAGAGCGTCTCCGGGCCCCTCTCCCCACAGGGAACAAGGCCTCATGGCTTTTGGGGCCAGTACCTGTCTCCTGGTGGAGCGATTGTCAGCAGCGTCGACACCACCTCCCCAGGGCTCCTGTTGGCCATCAGCAGAAGCAGGGACTCCACACCCTGCCAGGCTGCTGTCGTGCTGATGCTCTCCAGGTTTTTGTGGATGCAGCTCGTGATCTTTGGCACCTGGAGGGGACACAGGTGAGGATGGTGCTGCCACTGGAGTGCAGCCATTTCCTCAGCTGCCCTTTCCGTCCCTCTCTGCCGCCTTCAGGTGACTTCAGGTGCCCGAGACACCAGGGGTGGGGAGGAAGAGAGGGATGGAGGGAGGAACAAGGCCTGACAGGGCCAAAGGACAGGGCGATCCAACCACAGGCCACTTACATCCACCAGCCAGAGTTTAGGGTTTCCCGTGACCACGTCCAGTGGGTTTCTGGCCATCGCCTTGTCAAAGGTGCTGGAGTCGCTCATGGCCTCGATGAACACCAGGACCATGTCTGTCCTCTCGGGAGGCTGGAGGTATTCTTCAAAGAGCTAAGGGAGGAAGGGAGGCAGCAAAGCCAAGTCACACCGAGTGCCCCGGTGCTGCTGCGTAGCCGGGCAGTGCCAGCAGCCCTGCAGAGCCACCCGGCGGTGCTGCGGCAGTGCCAGCAGCAAAGGTGGCAGCAGGGGCGGCAGTGACTGCTGGGGAGGAGGAGAGGAGAGGCCCGGGAGAGGGAGGAGGGTTGCGGTCATTGCGCAGCGTGCTGGCCCTGCCGTGAACCAGGGCTTGCTGGTGGCCAGCAGGACTGGGGCTGCTGCTGGGACACTGGAGAGCAGCCCTCGCATCGTCCCTGCTCGGGGACAGCAGGAACCCTCTCAGCAGGGACAGGGAGGCCACGCCAGCCCCCTGATTGTGGAGGCCTTTGCTCTCACAAGTCCGCTGCTGGTGCCACAGCCAGGAGGGCCAGCAAGGGGGGAGCTTGTTACCATGGCAACGTGAGTGGTGCTGGGCGAAGAGCGCAGGGAGGTGGCCTTGGCTTCCCAATCCCCTTGGAGCTGTGCGTTCTTCTCTGGCAGTGTGGCACCTAAAGAGCGGGGCAAACGCAGAAGAGTGGGTAAGACACAGCAGCTTCCCCAGCATTGGAAAGAGCTGTGAACTTGGAGTGGCTGAGGAGGGAGATGATGACCCAGGGTCTGGGGAGGAGGTGGTGGAGAGCGGGGCCACGGAAGGGCTGACCCGCCTCCACTGTACGTGTGCGAATGCTCCTGGCCCTGGAAACTCCAAGGCCCTAGAGCTCTGCATGCAGTCCCACAGTTCAGTCCGCCATGGCTGGAATAACGGTGATGTGGGGGACGGCTCGCATGGCTGCAGTGCTGCGGGGCAGGGATACGGGCCCCTCGGGGGAGATGGGAAGATGCTCCTGAGGAGCAGCTCAGCTACACGGGACCATCACCAGCCTGGGACAGAGCGTGGGGGTCAGGAGCAGGGCCAGGGCTGGTGACATGATGGTGTCTCCAGCAAGCAGGAGAACCATTCATTGCAATGCTCAGGAAGATTAGCAGAGGTATTGGGTGATGTTGGTGTGCAGGGGGATTCATCCCGCCACAGCTTCTCTTACAGTGTTGCTGATACTTGACTTTGAAGAGGGAATAAAGAGCATCCAAAGCCAAATATCTGATCTCTTCTCCCCTGGATGACAGGAGCAGGACAAGATGTCCCAGCAGCTGTCCGAGGATTGGGATGTGGATCGATGCGTAGGAGGCGTGTCTGTCCTCATTGGGATCAGCCTGGACAAGGGAGGAGGAAGAACAGAAGGGTTGAGGGCACCTGGGGATAAAGCCCTGAACCCAAGGGTGTGCCCAGGGCTGGATGCAGGCAGGTCAGAGCTTTGCAGGGCCCTGTGGGCCCCATCTCCCTGAACAGCCCCACACAGGCAGAGCTGCCAGACCTGGGCACCCCCTGGGCTCCTTGGGCAGTCCCAGCCGACACAGGACTGGGGCAGAGCTGGGTCCTGGCAGAGCAGGGTGTGCCTGGTCCTTACCTTCACTAAGTTGGACAGTAAATGGCTCAGCATAGCGATCCTGCCCATAGCCCTCTCCTGCACACATGCTCTGCTGGAGCTGGTGAAGGTCATAAGCATCTGGGGAGAGACAAGCTGCTGGAGAGCCCTGGGAGCAGCCACCGCTCCAGCAGAAGCTCAAGTCCTGGGCTGGACTGGCCCAGTCCATTAAGGCTTCCCCTGGTCTTGCACAAAGCCTGTAGTGAGGTTCTTGCCCTGGGGTCCCTGGCAGGCTTGGGGCACAAGCCCCAGGCCAGCCCTGTGGCCAGGCAGGAAGGCAGATGCCACCCTCTGCGGCCACTGTGCTGCGGAAGAGCCTGGAGGGCAGCCCCTGGTTCCCCGGGGAGGTGGGCACCCGCCTGGCAGCGCTCTCTGCACGGCACGGGGTGGGACTGTCACCTCCAGAGTGGACACCCCGTCCCCCAGGGTGAGGAACAGCCCTTGCGAAGCCCAGACTTTGCACACCCAGACCTGGAAGATATTGTGCAGCAGCTTGCTGACTCTGGAGACACGACACCGGAGCACCAGCCTAGTTAGCATGTTGTCCATGGTTTGCATGGTCTGCAAGAAGACAAGGAGTTGTGGTCGTGTTCCCTGCCATCCCTCTCACCCCCAGGGGACTGATCTGAACTCCCAGCACTGAGGGACGACTCCCGCGCTGCTTCGCTGTGCCTGGGAGAGACCCAGGGACAAATAATCTGCTGCGGGCAGAGCAACCTGCAGCACTGGACATGGCCAGGCCCGCAGGCAGGGGACCGAGGGATGAGGGTGGGACAGCAGAACTGAGACCCTGCCCTGCTTGGATCTCTGGTCATATCACAGCGCAGGGTGGCTGGAGAGCAGCCCAGAGGGACTGGGGGCTCCTGTAGCTCTCCCAGCACTTACCACATGGTAGAGGTCACAGTCCAGGCCCTGCATTTCCTCTTCTGGAGGAAGCAAGAAGACGCTGGAGAAGCAGGCTTCGAGGAGGCTTGTCTCCGTGCCCTCCAGCACCATCTCCACTAGGCTGCAAAGAGAGACGGGCCAGTCAGACACTGGTGCTGGGAGCAGTGCGTGGAGGCCTCGTACAGGTGCACACGGGGCTCGGGGCAGGGGTCCCCGGGAGGGATGGACAGGTACCTCAATTCAGCAATGGCACGCATGGCGATCTGCCGCAGCGCCGTGCGCAGTTGGTCCCTGGGCTCCTCTTCCAGCAGCACCTGCAGAGCACAGCTGGGATGGGACCCAGTGCCACCAGCCCCTGGCCCTGCCCAACAATGTCCTCACTGGGTGCCAGTGTCAGGGGCCTCAAGCCCTTCCCCAGAGCCGCTGGGTATCCCCTCACCTTGATTTTGTCTGCCAGCTGGAATATCTGGCAGAAGAGATCTAGGCCCAGGGACAAGCCGGAGCCCCTGCTGGTGTCACACAGGGCACAGATGCTCTGCAGAAACTGCATCTTCTGGCTCTCCTCCTAGAGCCAGGGAGCAGAGAGGCAAACAGGGAGTGTGAGAATCAGGACACACGAGCAGTGGGCACCGCAGCATGGGGGTGCAGTGCCATGTGGAGACCTGGGAGCAGCAGCTCTGCCCAGCCAGCACCCTCCAGCACCCGCAGCAGAGCCCCTGTCAGCAGCCGCCAGCACAGCCGCCTTTAAAGCGGCTGCGGTTACCTTTTCTGGGTTTCTGACAAAGGCCGTGATGAAGTCCACGTGTCCCTTTGCAAATTCATACACCGGCAACCAGGTGGCATCTAATAAAGGGGGAGAGCAGGGAGGGCTGCAGAGAGGTTTGCAGGCAGGACAGAGCAGAAGGAGCTCTGCCCCCCGTCCAGCCGCACGCCCGCTGTCCCGGCACAGTCTCCCCGTGCGTGTCAGGGCTGCAGGGTGCCCGGCAGACGGGCTGCGATGCTGGAGCCAGGCAGGACGGGGAAAGCGCCCGGTGCAGCGGGTGAGGAACTCGCTTCAGACGGGCAGGAAAGGTCCCCGTCCCGCAGCACGGCTGCCTCCTGCCCGCCCAGCTGCGTCTCGCTGCCCGTGCCCTGCAGCAGGAGCTGGGTCCCCTCTGCCCGCAGAGGCTGTGCTGGGGCCGGCTCCCAGCTCGGAGCAGCCCTGGGCTTCAGGCAGCATAATCCCCAGCCATGGAACCCCCTGCCAGCGTGTGGGGAACCGTGACGCTGGTGTCGAGTGGGGAACGATCTCTGGGGCCCACCCTGCCCAGACAATCAGCGCCCCTCACTCACCGATCTCCAGGTGCCAGATCAGGGACGTCTCAGAGGGCTCCTGTGGAGGGCTGTCCTCCTGGGGATCCCAAACCTCCTCCAAGGACCCCCCAGGAGGGCTGGGCGGTCTCTCCTCCCAGGCCACCCTGGGAGGGCTGGGCGGTCTCTCCTCCCAGGCCTCCCCGATGATGACAGGGGGACCGTCTGCAAAGGTCACCCTGCGACGCCTGGGGGGTCTCTCCTCCCAGGCGTCCCCGATGATGACAGGGGGACCGTCTGCAAAGGTCACCCTGCGACGCCTGGGGGGTCTCTCCTCCAAGGCCCCCCCAGGAGGGCTGGGGGGTCTCTCCTCCCAGGCCTCCCCGATGATGACAGGGGGACCGCCTGCCCAGCTCACCCTGCGACGCCTGGGGCGTCTCTCTCCCATCCTGTGGGATGAAGGGAAGGAAGGGAGAACGTTCGGCAAAATCCCTCGGTGCCGCAGGTCTGCCTGGGGCAGTGGGGAAAGATGTGGGCTGTGCTCAGGGACTCCACAGCCAGAGTCTGCTGAGGGCAGCTAGAGATAGGGGATGGTCGGACGCAATGATCTGTAGGGTCGCTTCCAACCAAAATGATTCTAGGATTCTCCAAAAGACTGGGGCTACGCTCGGGGCTCTCGCCAGCTCCGTGCTCACGCCCTGTCCCGTCACCGTCCTGTCGGACAGTGTGGGCTGGGCCCACGGCTGCGCTGAGCACACGCAGGGCAGTGGGTGTCACAGAGTGAGGTCACAAAGGGCCCTGCTGTGACCCTGCGCCTGGGGAGGCACAGGCCAGCTCAGCCCTGGGCACCTGGGTGCTCTCGGGTGCCTCCAGACCCCCCTTTGCCCTCATGTCCCTTCAGGACCTCCCTGTTGCCCCGTGTTCACCTGGCTGGCCGATCTGAACAGCAGCAAAGCTGCTCCTTTTGTGGGTTGGTAGAGATTTCTAGGGATTTCCAGGGTGGGCAGCAGAGAGGATGGACACGTAACAAGCAATAAACGGCTTCAGCTTGAATTCACATTGAATTGTGTGGAGTCTGTGATTTTTGCCCTCACAAGTGGTAACCCCGATATGATCCATATGGAGAATTGACGGCGAGCAGACGACTGCTGGATGAGGGACGAGCCCCGGCTGCATACGGCGCGGCTGGACCGGGACCGGGACGCAGTTCGTGGAGCTGTGGGAAAGCAGAGGATCCAACATCGTGCAACGGACACCTGAAGAGGTGGGCAGCCGGGAGCGAGAGGAGATGGGGCAGAATATATCTAACGAAGAAGCAGCAGTACTGCAGGTCCTCTCACATATCCTCTCTAGGAGAGGGGTGATGCAAAAATGCCTTGAAAAGGCTATGGAGCACAGCAATTTTTCTTTCGCCCTGTGTGTTGCCTTCCTGAAAATCAAGCAGCTTGTCAGGAATGTGAGTTAATTGTTTTACTGGCTGTTGTTACAGTTTATTTGTGGTATTGCTTGTGTAAGTTCACTGTAAGTCTTCTTCCTCCTTCTCCCACTCGTGCTGCAAGCCTCTCCATGCTTCCCCCTCCTCGCTCCCCTTCTCATGGTTTCTACGTCACGCCGCTGTGCCCCAGGGCACTGGCCTGCATGGCCCTGCCCGGCAGCGGGAGCGTCTGCAGCTGCCGGCTGGTTCTCCGGCTTTAGGGTCCCCCGCAGCAGCCCGCTCTCCTCAGCTCTGCACACCCAGCCAGTTGCGCCGCCCAGGCAAAGTCAGCTTCACCCTCTGCCTACACCTCACCTGCAAACAGCCAACTCTTCAGCTGACAACCGCCCCAAACCCACCGACAAACTCTCCAAATCTCAGCCTTTCGCTTTCAACTGCTGCCTCTAGTGCATCTCACAGACAAGCCTCCAAAATCCCCTCATCCTGCAATAATACTCCAGCACTGATCACCTGCGGGAACAACCGTCACAATACCATGGAAACACCAACCAGTTCTGGCACGGAAATATCGTTGTCTCCTCAAGATTCCACCTACACCAACTGCTGACAAACACACGCTGTCCTCACCAAAGCCAAACGCTGCAACAGCCAGCGACAACTCAAATCTGCCTGTGCGGCGCAAAATCGCAGGTGTGAGCTAACGCAGAACTGGGCTTGACAGCTGCAGAGTGTGCACCCTGTGGCTTAACGTGGCCAGTTACTGCCATTCCGCCTTCTCCCCGGGAGAAGCGCATGAGCACAGGCTGCTTCAAGGCACAATGGGAACGGTTTGGATCTCCGGGTCTCTGAGGGCGAGAGTAATAAATGTGATCTGTGTGTGGCGCAGGAACTTCCCGTCCACTTGCTCCTCCATTCAGTCCGGTGCTGCAAGAGAGGGACAGAGAAAGAAACAGTTAGGACCGGATTAACAACCTCGTCATCTCTGTCCCCAGACCTGCAAGCGTCCTAGGAGGCCTGATCTAAGTTTGGCTCTTCTTCCTCTCTTTGCTGGAATACTTTACTGCACAAATTTCTGTCATGAACACTCTCTTAGCCAATCTGGTGTGTTCATAGTTCCCAGCCCAGCATCCATTTCTCAAGGTACCTCAGCATTTCCATTTGAAACCAACCTCAGTGCCATCCCATCCTGAGCTACCTCAGCATTGCCCACTGCAGCCTCCCCGATGTCCCCCCTCCCTGAGGCACCTCAGCCTTTCCCGCCCAAGCCTCCCCGATGTCACCCCCTCCCTGAGGTCCCTCAGCCTTTCCCGCCCAAGCCTCCCCGATGTCACCCCCTCCCTGAGGTCCCTCAGCCTTTCCCGCCAAAGCCTCCCCTGACCCGACTCCCCCAGGAGCAGGCGGGACTGCCCGCAGTGCCGGGCCAGGGCAGCACGGGGGAAGCGCAGTTTGGGGGTGAAGCAGTGAAAACTGCTGGTGTGGGCAGAGTCCCGGTTTGAGGCAGGAGAAAAGCCTTCTCCCAGGAGACGGGGGCAGAGCTGCTCTCTGCCGGCTCAGCTGCTGGCTCAGGCCCACGCTGCAGGTCTCGTCCTCAATGGGTCCAGGGACGCCCGCAGGAATTGGGGGGAAGAGCAGAGGAAGCGGGTGTCCCCCTGCCCTTGGCCAGGGCCCTTCCCACACCCACGTGTCCTGGGATGCTGCTGGGGAGAGCTGCTGCAATGGCAGTGTCTGCCCTGCCAAGCCCAGCCCTCTTTTCACCAGCTCCCCACAACTCTGCCTGCTCCCTCTTCTCCCCGAATGTTTGTGACACCCCGAGGATGCTGTACCTTAAGCACATGCTGCTCCCACTCTGCAGAGTGCAGGGAGCTCTCGGCTCTTCCTAGAAAGCAAGAGGAAGCAAAAGCTCTGCTGCTGCTCAAGCTCACACCAAAGAAGAGCCCGGTGGTCTCCTCTGCAGTCAGACCTCCCAGAAGTCCCAGGCCATCAGGCTGGAAAGAGCCCACAAGCGCCTGTGCCAAAGCCCTCGCAAGGCCACAGACACAGGAGGGAGCCCAGGGGCGTTTGTCAGAGCCACTGGATCCATGATGGGGAAGGACACTCTGACCATGGCTGATCCCCACTGTGTGACCACTGGGAAGTTGCGTTTTCCTGCCTTCCCTCCCCTCCAGCCTCTCCCCCCAGCCACACTTTACCTGCCAGGTGCTGCAGCAGGAGGGGCATCTCGGTGGCCCACGCTGTCCCCAAGGCCCCGCGGATCCAGCCCTGCAGGGCCTGCAGCAGCTGCAAGGCAGCGACGGCGCGGCCGCTGCTGGTGTGAGGAGCTGCCGCCAGCACCTGGGCGAGGGAGCAGAGACGGGTCACCCCTGCCACCAGAGCCACCCCCGCCAGCCCCGAGACAGGACTGGGATCCCCGCGGGGCTCGGGCAGGCTCGGGAGTGCTGCCAGATAAGCTCTTTCTTCCCCCAGGGCCCCGCTACTCAGCAGCGGTCGAGCCAGCAGCGCCTGGGCAGCCGGCAGCCGGGCTGCGGGGAGGGGGAAAGGCTGGTGAGATGAAGAGGCCCCGCCGTGCCCTGACCCTCGTACCTCCCGTGGCCCACACAGGGCTGAGAGCAGCTGCACCGCCACAGTGCTGGCCCGGGGGCTCCCCAGGCTGCTCCGCATGGGGTGAAGGCAGATCCAGCATGGTCAGGAAGGTGCCCCGGCTCCCCAGGAGCCAGAGCCTGACTCTGCCCTTTGCTTTTCCCGGGCTCCTGCTCAGGGTTCATGGGGCACAGGGAGACACAGACTGGCCTGAGCCCCTTCCAAACCCAGCAGCACTCCCTGGGGCTCCTGCCTTGCTCCTGCGAGTCCACAGCATCGGCTCCTCCTCTTCCTCGCATCCCGCTCTCTCCCGTGAGCTTCAGCACACGTGAGGGGAGAGGTTCAGGCCATGAGGAAGAGCAACGAAAAACACTCTGAAGGCAAGAAGTGGCCACAGCAGTGTTGGGCAGTGGCTAAAGGATAGAGGACATGGATCTACAGAGCAGTTGCACGAGCAGAGCCTGTTCTAACAAACTTAGCGTAAGTAGCCAGACTAGGCCGCGGTAGAAGCTGCTGATTGCAGCAGAACTGGCAAGGACACCGCGACCTTGACAGAGCATCGTAACAACTTTGCGGAGGAGGGCTATGCAAATGTGACCCTTAGCGCTTAGGCCAATCAATAAGTGACTAGTAGACATAATTATTGTTATCTGTATAAATATGTGTACCCTGGACCAATAAAGTGAACCTTGCTCTATCACTCACATTGAGTCGTCTCAGCTCGTTCTTCCGCCGCTCGCAAGCTTTGTTTTGGAAGACATCAGATTTGGAATGTTTAAGGAAGCTGTAACTACTCCCGGGCCGGGAGGGGGGGCAGGGCCCGGTGGTGGCCGCAGACAGGATTGGGGATTAGGGATTAGGGATTAGGGATTCCTACCTTAACGCTAACCCTAAACCTAACCCTAACCCTAACCCTAACCTAACCCTAACCGTAACCCTAACCCTAACCCTAACCCTAACCCTAAGGCCCTAACACTAACCCTAACCCTAACCCCTAACCCCTAACCCTAACCCTATCCCTAACCTAACCCTAACCCTAACCCTAAACCTAACCCTAACCCTATCCCTAACCTAACCCTAACCCTAGCCCTAACCCTAACCCTGACCCTAACCCTAACCCTAACCCTAACCCTAACCCTAACCCTGACCCTAATAACCCTAACCCTAACCCCTAACCCGAACCCTAACCATAAGCCCTAAACCAAACCCTAACCCTAACACTGACCCTAACCCTAACCCTAACCCTAACCTAACCCTACACCCTAACCCTAACCATAACCCTAACCTAACCCTAACCCTAACCCTAAGGCCCTAACCATAACCCTAACCCTAACCCTGACCCTAATGACCCTAACCCTAACCTCTAAACCTAACCATAACCCTAACCCTAACCTAACCCTAACCCTAACCCTAAACCTAATCCTGACCCTAACCCTAACCCTAACCCTAAACCCTAACCCTAACCCCTAACCCTAACCCTAACTCTGACCCTAACCCTGACCCTAACCCTAATGACCCTAATCCTAACCCTAACCCTAACCCTGACCCTAACCCTAATCCTAACCCTAACCCCTAATACTAAACCTAACCCTAAACCCTAACCCTAACCCCTAACCCTAACCTTAACCCTGACCCTAACCCTGACCCTAACCCTAACCCTAACCCTAACCGAACCCTAACCCTAACCCTAACCCTATGGCCCTAACCCTAATCCTAATCCTAACCCTAATCCCTAACCCCTAACCCTAACCCTAACCCTGACCCTAACCCACACCTAACGCCTAACCCCTAACCCTAACCCTACGGCCCTAACACTAACCACTAACTATAACCCTAACCCTAAGGCCCTAACCCTGACCCCTATCCCTAACCCTAAAGCTGACCCTGTCCCTTACCCTAACCCTAATTATAACCTTAACCCGTAACCCCTAACCCTAACCCTAAGGCCCTAAGGCCCTAACCCTAACCCTAACCCTAAACCGAACCCCTAAACCTAAGCCTAACCCTAACCCTAACCTTAAACGTAAACCTAACCCTAACCGTAACCCTAACCCTAACCCTAACCCTAACCCTAACCCTAACCCTGACACTAACCCTAACCCTAACCCTAACCCTAACCCTGACCCTAATGACCCTAACACTAACCTCTAAACCTAACCATAACCCTAACCCTAACCTAACCCTAACCCTAACCCTAACCCTAAACCTAATCCTGACACTAACCCTAACCCTAACCCTAACCCTAACCCTAACCCTAACCCTAACCCTAACACTAACCCTAACCCTAAACCCTAAGCCTAACCCCTAACCCTAACCCTAACACTGACCCTAAACCTGACCCTAACCCTAAACCTAAACCTAACTCTAACCCTAACCCTAATCCTAATCCTATCCGTAACCCCTAATACTAAACCTAACCCTAAACCCTAACACTAACCCCTAACCCTAACCTTAACCCTGACCCTAACACTGACCCTAACCCTAGTGACCCTAACCCTAACCCTGACCCCTAACTCTAACCCTAACCCTAACCCTAACCCTAACCCCTAACCCTAAAACTAACCCTAACACTAACCCCTAAACCTAACCCTAACCCTAAACCTAATCCTGACCCTAACCCTAACCCTAACCCTAACCCTAACCCTAACCCTAACCCTAAACCTAACCCTAACTCTAACCCTAACCCTAATCCTAATCCTATCCGTAACCCCTAATACTAAACCTAATTCTAAACCCTAACACTAACCCCTAACCCTAACCTTAACCCTGACCCTAACCCTGACCCTAACCCTAATGACCCTAACCCTAACCCTGACCCCTAACTCTAACCCTAACCCGAACCCTAACCCTAACCCTAACCCTAACCCTAACCCTAACCCTAACCGAAACCTAACCCTAACCCTAACCCTATGGCCCTAACCCTAATCCTAATCCTAACCCTAATCCCTAACCCCTAACCCTAACCCTAACCCTGACCCTAACCCTAAACCTAACTCTAACCCTAACCCTAACCCTAACACTAATCCTAACCCTAACCCCTAATACTAAACCTAACCCTAAACCCTAACCCTAACCCCTAACCCTAACCTTAACCCTAACCCTAACCCTAACCCTGACCCTAACCCTAATGACCCTAACCCTAAACCTAACCCTAAGGCCCTAACCCTAACCCTAACCCTAATCCTATATGACCCTAACCCTAACCCTAACCCCTAACCCTAACCCTAAACCTAACCCTAACCCTAAGCCCTAAACCTAACCCTAACCCTAACCCTAACCCTAACCATAACCCCTAACCCTAACCCTAACCCTAATGACCCTAACCCTAACCTTGACCCTAATAACCATAACCCTAACCATAACCCTAACCCTAATGACCCTAACCCTAACCCTGACCCTAATAACCCTAACCCTAACCCTAACCCCTAACCCTAACCCTATACCATAACCCTAATGACCCTAACCCTAACCTTGACTCTAATAACCCTAACCCTAACCCTAACCCTAACCCTAACCCTAAGGCCCGAATGCTAACCCCTAAGTCTAACCCTAACCCTAACGCCCTAACCCTAATCCTAACCCCTAACCCTAACCCTGACCGTGTCCCTGACCCTAACCCTAATTATAACCCTAACCCCTAAACCCTAACCCTAACCCTAAGGCCCTAACCCTAAGCCCTAACCCTAACCCTAACCCTAACCCTAACCCTAACCCTAACCCAAACCCCTAAGTCTAACCCTAACCCTAACGCCCTAACCCTAATCCTAACCCCTAACCCTAACCTGACCGTGTCCCTGACCCTAACCCTAATTATAACCCTAACCGCTAAACCCTAACCCTAACCCTAAGGCCCTAACCCTAACCCCTAACCCTAACCCCTAACCCTGACCCCTAAACCTATCCCCTAACCCTAACCCCTAACCCTAACCCTAACCGTAACCCTAATCCTAACCCTAACCCTAACCCTGACCCTAACCCTAATGACCCTAACCCTAAACCTAACCCTAAGGCCCTAACCCTAACCCTAACCCTAAGGCCCTAACCCTAACCCTAACCCTAACCCTAACCCTAAACCCTAACCCTAACCTAACCCTAACGCTAACCCTAAACCCTAACGCTAACCCTAACCCTAAACCTAATCCTAACCCTAACCCTAATCCTAACCCCTAACCCTAACCCTAACCCTAACACTAACAATAACCCCTAACCCTAACCCTAACCCTAACCCTAACCCCTAACCCTAACACCTAACCCTAACCATAACCCGAACACTAACCCCTAACTCTGACCCTAACCCTGACCCTGACCCTGAACCTGACCCCAACCCAAAACCTAACCCTAACCCTGACCCTAACCCTAATGCCCCTAACCCTAACCCTAACCCCTAACCCTAACCCTAACCCTAACCCTAACCTAACCCTAAGGCCCTAACCTTAACCGTAACCCTAAGGCCTTAACCCTATCCCTAACCCTAACCCTAACCCCTAATCCTAACCCTAACCCTAACACTAACCCTGACCCTGGCCCTGACCCTAACCCTAATTATAACCCTAACCCCTAACCCCTAACCGTAAACCTAAGGCCCTAACCCTCACCCCTAAGTCTAACCCTAACCCTAACGCCCTAACCCTAATCCTAACCCCTAACCCTAACCCTGACCGTGTCCCTGACCCTAACCCTAATTATAACCCTAACCCCTAAACCCTAACCCTAACCCTAAGGCCCTAACCGTAACCCCTAACCCTAACCCTAACCGTAAACCTAACCCTAACCCTAACCCTAACCCTAACCCAAACCCCTAAGTCTAACCCTAACCCTAACGCCCTAACCCTAATCCTAACCCCTAACCCTAACCCTGACCGTGTCCCTGACCCTAATCCTAATTATAACCCTAACCCCTAAACCCTAACCCTAACCCTAAGGCCCTAACCCTAACCCCTAACCCTAACCCCTAACCCTGACCCCTAAACCTAACCCCTAACCCTAACCCCTAACCCTAACCCTAACCGTAACCCTAACCCTAACCCTAACCCTAACCCTAACCCTAACCCTAACCCTAACCCTAACCCTAACCCTAACCCTGACCCTAACCCTAATGACACTAACCCTAAACCTAACCCTAAGGCCCTAACCCTAACCCTAACCCTAACCCTAACCCTAACCCTAATCTAACCCTAACCCTAACCCGAAACCCAACCCTAACCTAACCCTACCCCTAACCCTAAAACTAATCCTGACCTTGACCCTAACACTAACCCTAACCGTAACCCTGACCCTACCCTAACCCTAACCCTGACCATCACCCTAACCCTAACCCTAACCCCTAACCCCTAACCGTAAACCTAAGGCCCTAACCCTCACCCCTAAGTCTAACCCTAACCCTAACGCCCTAACCCTAATCCTAACCCCTAACCCTAACCCTGACCGTGTCCCTGACCCTAACCCTAATTATAACCCTAACCCCTAAACCCTAACCCTAACCCTAAGGCCCTAACCGTAACCCCTAACCCTAACCCTAACCGTAAACCTAACCCTAACCCTAACCCTAACCCTAACCCAAACCCCTAAGTCTAACCCTAACCCTAACGCCCTAACCCTAATCCTAACCCCTAACCCTAACCCTGACCGTGTCCCTGACCCTAATCCTAATTATAACCCTAACCCCTAAACCCTAACCCTAACCCTAAGGCCCTAACCCTAACCCCTAACCCTAACCCCTAACCCTGACCCCTAAACCTAACCCCTAACCCTAACCCCTAACCCTAACCCTAACCGTAACCCTAACCCTAACCCTAACCCTAACCCTAACCCTAACCCTAACCCTAACCCTAACCCTAACCCTAACCCTGACCCTAACCCTAATGACACTAACCCTAAACCTAACCCTAAGGCCCTAACCCTAACCCTAACCCTAACCCTAACCCTAACCCTAATCTAACCCTAACCCTAACCCGAAACCCAACCCTAACCTAACCCTACCCCTAACCCTAAAACTAATCCTGACCTTGACCCTAACACTAACCCTAACCGTAACCCTGACCCTA
>NW_028116776.1:50000-75000 GCF_964273445.1 Streptopelia decaocto
GAACAAACTTGGACTGATAAAACCTGTCGGCCAAAAGAGAAGCGGGGCCTGTGGGCTACTCTGTGGGGTCTGCCTGCCGTTCGGGGTGGCCGAGGGGTCCCGGCTCAGCCCATACTCTCGCAATCCGATCTGCGGCGGGAGTTGGAAACTTTGCCGTCCGTAAACAAAGAACCGGAAGTTTCCTTTTCTGAGTCTCTGGGGCAATGTGACAAGAAACCGGAAATGCAACTAGGGGACTGTCCGGATGAGGCAGGCCCTGAGTGCCGCCCTCCGCCTACAGCTCCACCTCTGCTCTGCCCCGAGCCAGACACGCCCCCCTCTCAGACCATCGCGTCAGCCGGGCCGGGCCCGGCCGGGCCGTCGGGGCTGGGGCCGCCCCACGACGAGCCTCCACAAACACCTGTGGAAGTTTCTTGTGAGCCTCCTTCTACATCATTGGGCTCACCCCAAGTAGTACAGCAGTTACTGCAAGAGATTACCAGCAAGCTTGAACAACTTGACTTGCGAATGTCAGGTACTGCAGCAGTTTGGTGTGACAAATGCCAGTCTAACAATCATGCTACAAAGACTTGCCGGAGATCGGGAAATGGTCAAGTGAGCGCGAACGGAGTGCGCGCGAGGACACAAAGAACATCTCCGAACCTGTATTACAATCAGCGACCAACCGTGAACCAGGTTTCTTTCACCTCAACAAGCCAAGCACCGCAGGAAGCCTCGGAGTTGATGTGGAGACAGCAGTAGATATAACATTGACCAGTACTGCAGTTCATAGAATACCAACAAATGCTAAAGGACCTTTATTTCGACAAGGTAGTCTCATTGGAGGCCTATTGATTGGCCGTTCTTCTGCTAGTATCAAGGGTCTTATAGTAATACCAGGGATAATTGATGCAGATTTTACAGGAACTGTTCAAATCCTGGCCTACACTCTGCATCCGCCAATTTTTATTCCTTCTGGGAGTAAAATAGCTCAGGTAGTAGCATTGGAAAACTGCCTACCAACACTTCCAGGAGTTCCTCCAGCATCCTCAATAGAAAGGCGTGATAAAGGATTTGGATCGACAGGTCCTGCAGTTTGCTTCACCTCATCAATGACTCAGCGTCCCATGTTACGTGTACAACTATTTCGATCTGATTCTAGTGTTGTTGTAGATGTAAATGCAATGCTTGATACTGGAGCTGATGTCTCCATCATTAGTCAATTCAAATGGCCACGAAAATGAAAACTTCAAAAATCAATCTCTTCCACTGTAGCTGGAGTAGGGGGTCAAACTATTCCAAATATAAGTGTTGATCCCATTTCCATTAGTTTCCCTGAAGGTCAATGTGTAACCCTTAGGGTGTATGTAATGGAATTGCCAAGCAGCCTTGAGGCGCTTATTGGACGTGACGTCTTGGGGCAACTTGGTGCTGTGTTAACTACTTCACCTTTTCATTAGTGGTCACTGGAAAGCGGTCGCCCAACCCTCCATTGACCTGGTTAACAGATAGCCCAGTTTGGGTTGACCAGTGGCCATTAACGCAAGAGCGACTGCAAAAGGCACATGAATTAGTAGAAGAGCAATTAGTTGCAGGCCATATCAAGCCTTCTACTAGTCCATGGAATACCCCGATTTTTGTCATACCAAAAAAGAGTGGAAAGTGGCGATTATTACATGACTTGCGAAAGGTAAATGATCAAATGCAAGCCATGGGTGCATTACAGCCTGGATTACCATCACCTGTAATGTTACCAGAAAATTGGCATATTCTAATTGTGGATTTAAAGGATTGTTTCTTTACCATTCCTTTACATGAACAAGATACACAGCGTTTTGCATTTACACTGCCTTCTGTAAACAAAGCGGAACCAGCTAAAAGGTATGAGTGGGTAGTGCTACCGCAAGGTATGAAAAATTCTCCTATACTGTGCCAAATGTATGTTGCATGGGCACTTCAACCTATTCGTGCATCATGGAAACAAACAATTATTTATCATTATATGGATGATATTCTGTTCTGTCAACAAGCTGAGTTCACAGAAAGTTCCATAGTCCAAATTACAATCAAACTCAAAGAAAAGGGATTGATCATAGCTCCAGAGAAAGTTCAAAGGTCCGTACCTTGGAAATACCTTGGTTGGTCCATTTGTGATGCACAGATTCGTCCACAAAATATCGAATTACGTACTGATTTACAGACATTAAATGATGTACAAAAATTGTTAGGGGACATACAATGGATTAGAAATTACGTAGGCATTACTAACAGTGATATAGCACCTCTTACTTCACTTCTAAAAGGAGGTGATCCAGCTAAGAAAATAAGCTTAGAGTCTGTGCATCTCAAATGTCTTTCTGATATTATACAAAAGGTACAGACAAATTGGTCTAGCCGAAGACTTTCTGATCAACCAATTTCTCTTCTTATTAGCAATCTAGAACATCCATGTGCAATCATCTGCCAGTGGCAAAACAAAGACGGGGAATTCCCCATAGATCTTGCTACCGATTCTTCCTTTTGTGCCACTGTCAGATTGAAAACAGAAAATGATTTACGATTATTAGAATGGGTTTTTCTTAGTGTCCAACCAAAATTCAGCATTCAGACAAGACCAGAAGCAGTTGGAGAATTGATTCGAAAAGGAAGATCTCGAATATTAGAAATTAGCGGCCAGGAACCAGATGACATCAGTATTCCAATAAACTGAGCCGATTTAGAATGGTGGCTGAGAAATTCGGTGCCTATTCAGAATGCATTATTAGGATTTATAGGCAAGGTACATTCACGACAACCAAAAGGGAAGCTATGGCAATTCCTTAGAACAAATCAGTGGTTAGAGAGAAGCAAAGTAAAAGCAAAACCTGTTGAAGGGCTTACAGTATATACAGATGCAGGAAAACGAAGACACCAGGCAGCATGTGTCTGGCAAGAGAATAGTCAGTGGAAACAGCATTTAATTGAAGGTTCAAAAGAGGATTCATTGCAGACTTTAGAGCTCACGGCAGTAATATGGGCCTTAAATAATTGGCTGAAATCTGCCTTAAATGTTGTCACAGATTCTTTGTATGTAGCAGGTGTAATACCCAGAATGGAAAATGCTCTGCTAAGACAATCGAATAATCCTCGATTAGGAAAATTGTTTGTACAGTTGAGAGCTATTTTAAATCAAAGAAAAGAACCCTGCTGTGTGATTCACATTCGTAGTCATCAATGGAATCTTGGTCTAGGTGAAGGAAATCAAATTGCAGATAGTTTAGTAAGTTCAGTACAGCACATGCCTCCAACAGATAAATTCCAACAAGCGAGACAAAGTCATGAGTGCTTTCATCAAAATGCCAGAGGTCTGCAAAGACAATTTGATTTAACTTTAAATGAAGCAAGAAGTATTGTACAGGCATGTCCTCAGTGTGGAGGCCAGATGTTAGGTATAGGAATCGGTGTCAATCCTCGAGGTTTAAAAGCCTTAGAAGTATGGCAAATGGATGTGACGCATGTGCCAGAATTCGGAAGACTTAAATATGTGCATGTCACAATTGATACTTTTTCAAAAATGATATGGGCTACTGCTTTACCAGGGGAAAAAGCACAGCATGTATGTAAACATCTCACAGCTTGCTTTGCCGTAATGGGTGTCCCAGAAAAGATTAAGACAGACAATGGCCCTGCCTATGTTAGCCAGAAAGTTAGAACTTTTCTGATGAAATGGGGAGTGAAGCATGTTACAGGTATACCTCATTCCCCAACGGGCCAAGGAATCATCGAGAGGGCACATCAAATGATTAAGGGGTATTTGAACAAACAGAAGCAGGAAGAGTTAGATTGTCAACAGCGCTTAGCAAAGGTGTTGTTTACCTTGAATTATTTATGTTTAACTGGAGACCATGAGGAACCTCCTGTGATCATTCATCATTATCAGATCAGACTAGGAAGGAAGAACACTTTACCGGAATTCATGGTGAGATATCGTGATCCCACCACTGGAATGTGGAAGGGACCAGTACCTGTTATTTTTAATGGTTGAGGGTATATGTGTCTCTCCACAGATCAAGGTCCATTGTGGGTTCCAAGCCGAGCAGTAAAGCCGGAGTTGAAACAAATTCAACCGAATCAACTCCCTGCAACAGAACCTTCGGAGGACACAGAGTGAGGCGTAACCTTTGCATTAATTTAGCTGTGTCATGTATGTGTAATATAGTTATATAAGTAGGCCTTTAAACACCACTACCTGCTGAGTAAGTTTATCAACACCCAGCACATTGTTTGTTACATGTTAAGTAGGAGTACCTTTAAACTAAAGTTCTTGGTATTTGTTTAATCAATCCATTGCGATATTTAAACGGCAGTGGAATACCTCAAGTTTACTAAGAAGAAAAATATTAGCACATGGTTTGACAACCATGATAATTGCTATGATCACCTTCCCATAGGGCCAGAGCCACAGGAAATCATACTGATTCATTCGTTGAACACCTCTTATTGTATTTTTATAAAAAGAAAAAAGAAATACGTAGGATTTTTTGGTTTAGAAAGTTTAACAAATTGGCTTGGCCTAGGGGGGTGGATTAAGAGTTTATTGCAAAGTACATTGTTGATTGTTGTTGTAATTGATATGTTATGTGTAAGTTGTCTTCTATCACGTATCAAAGAAGAATTAGAAGCCTGGCTTGTCCAAACAGAAAAAAAAAAAAAAAAAAGAAAAAAAAAAAAAAAAAGGAGGAATTTGTGGAGAGTTTTTGGGCCATATGGTGTGAACAAGCCAGGGCTTGAGGTGGCTGGGGTGCACTAGGACCATGCGGAAATAAACAGAAGCTGGTCTGCCCTCGACCCAGGCTGCAGGAGGGCGCCGTCGTCGTCCCTGCGCATGTGGACAGTGCCCTGCAGCTAATCACCATCGTGGTGAGGGAAGGGTGACTGCATGTGTAACCAATCTTAGCCCGTGCTTGCCGCATGGCCTTTTGGGTATAGAGTATATAAGGTTGGGAAAAACGTGGTCTCGGGGACATTGATATTCAGTGTTGTTAAGAGCTTATTAAAGAGTATTGATGGTAAATTCATATTGAATTAGATTCATTACTCTCGCCGGCCCGCCCGTCGTGCTCAAAGAGGTCCTGCCGGCAATCTTGCATTCTCCACGTAGTCTCACGGCACTAACCCTAACCCCTAACCCCTAACCCTAACCCTAAGGCTCTAACCCTAACCGCTAACCCTAACCCTAAGCCTAAGCCTAACCCTAACCCTAACCCTAACCCTAACCCTAACCCTAACCCTAACCCTAACCCTAACCCTAACCCTAACCCTAACCCTAACCCCTAACCCTAAGCCTAAGCCTAACCCTAACCCTAACCCTAACCCTAACCCTAATTATAACCCTAACCCCTAATCCTAACCCTTATGCCCTAACCCTAACCCCTAACCCTAACCCCTAACCCTAACCCTATACCCCAACCCTAACCCCTAACCCTAACCCTAACCCTAACCCCTAATCCTATCCCTGACCCTGACCCTGACACTAACTCTGACCCTAACCCTGACCCTGACCCTAACCCTTACCCTAACCCTTACCCTAACGCTAACCCTGACCCTTACCCTAATGACCCTAACCTTAACCCCTAACTCTAATCCTAACTCTAACCCTAACCCTAACCCTAACCCTAACTTTGACCCTAACCCTAACCCTGACCCTAACACTATCACTAACCCTAACCCTAACCCTAAGGCCCTAACCCTAACCCTAACCCCTAACCCTAACCCTAACCGTAACCCTGACCCTGACCTTAACCCTAACCCTAACCCTAACCCTGAACCTGACCCTAACCCTAACCCTAACCCTAACCCCTAACCCTAACCCTAACCCCTAAACCTAAACCTAACCCTAACCCTAACCCTAACCCTGACCCTAACCCTATCACTAACCCTAACCCTAACCCTAAGGCCCTAACCCTAACCGTAACTCCTAACCCTAACCCTAACCCTAACACTAAGACTGACCCTGACCTTAACCCTAATCCTAACCCTGACCCTGACCCTGACCCTGACCGTGACCCTGACCCTAACCCTAACCCTAACCCGTAACCCTAACCCTAACCCTAACCCCAATACTAACCCTAAGGCCCTAACCCTAACCCCTAACCCTAAGCCTAACCGCAACCCTAAACCTAAGGCCCTAAAACTAACCCTAACCCCCAACCCTAACCCTAACCCTGACCCTGTCCCTGACCCTAACCCTAATCCTAACCCTAACCCCAACCCCTAACCCCTAACCCTAAGGCCCTATCCCTAACCCCTAACCCTAAACCTAACCCTAACCCCTAACCCTAACCCCTAACCCTAAACCTAACCCCTAACCCTAACCCTAACCGTAACCCTAACCCTAACCCCTAAACCTAACCCTAACGCTAACCCTGTCCCTGACCCTAACCCTAATTATAACCCTAACCCCTACCCCGAACCCTAACCCTAACCCTAACCCTAACCCTAACCCTAACCCTAACCGTAACCCTAAGACCCTAATCCTAAACCTAACCCTAACCCTCACCCTAACCCCTAACCCTAACCCCTAAACCTAACCCTAACGCTAACCCTAACCTTAACCCCTAACCCTAACCCTAACCCTAACCCCTAACCCTAACGCTGACCCTAACCCTAATGACCCTAACCCTAAACCTAACCCTAAGGCCCTAACCCTAACCCTAACCCTGATGACCCTAACCCTAACCCTAACCCTAACCGTAACCCTAACCCTAACCCTAAACCGAACCCCAACACTAACCCTGACCCTATCCCTAACCGTAACCCTAACCCTAACCCTAACCCTAAGGCCCTAAACCTAACCCAACCCTAACCCTAACCCTAACACTAACGCTAACCCTAACCCTAAGGCCCTAACCGTAACCCTAAGCCCTAACACTAAGCCTAATCCTAACCCTAACCCTAAGGCCCTAATCCTAACCCTAACTCCTAACTCTAAACCTGACCCTAACCCTAACCCTAACCCTGACCCTGACCCTATCCCTAACCCCTAACTCAGACCCTAGCGCTAATCTTAACCCTATCCCCAACAATCCTAACCCCTAACCCTAACGCAATCCCTTTGGGCAGAAATTTGGGGGTTTCATGAAGGATTTGGGTAGATTTGCGGCTTTAATGGGAGTGTGAGGAAATAGTTTTGGGGTCTAATGGGGGAGTTGATTTTTTTGGGGAATATTTTGAGGGTTTAATTTGGAATTTTGGGGGTATAATGGGGGATTTGGGGGTTTAATGGGATCTGCGGACATTGGGGCGACTTTGGGGTGCACGGCGGGGATTTGGGTGGATTTGGGAGTTGTTTTTTTAGGGGGGGTTCTCACCCCTCTCTCCTCCCCAATAGACGTGCTGAGCAACATGTACATGTCGCTGCTTTTGTGGGGGGCAGAAACCCCACGACGCCCAGCGGGCCTTGGGAGCCTCCGCACAGGCCATACGTGTGGGGCTGGGGGGCGGTTTTGGGGGAAAAACCGGGTTTGTTCGGAAAAAAGATGAGGCTATTGGGGCCTTCGGGCCTGCAGGGGCGAGTCAGGCCTGGGTGGTTGCTATGGGGGGGTGGGGTTGCTAGGGGGAGTGGCCACGTGATTGCTAGTGGCTAAGGGGGTTGCTGAGTGGTTGCCAGGGGGCGAGGTGTTGCTAGGGGCGTGGCCACGGGATCCTCATCCAGACAGCTGTTGCTAGGGGCGTGACGTTGCTAGGGGCGTGCTTATGGTGTCCTTATATAGGCCTGGGGTTCCTAGGGGACATGGTGTTGCTGGGGCTATGACCAGGAGAGCTTAGGGGCAGCGGTGGACGGGCTGAGCCTCGCAGCTGCGCTGGCGCCCAGGTGGGCGGAGCCTCGGCGGCGCCACGCCCACCTGCTGGACTTTCTGGAGAGGCTGCGTGCCGCGATGGCCAATCGGGTGAGAGGGGCGGGGCTCGGTGGGCGTGGCCTCGAGGGCGTATTTAAAGATGGAGCATGTGTTTGGGGCATTTTAAGGGGGTTTTGGGGGACATAACGAGTGTTTGGGGTAATTAAAGTGATTTGGGGGCAACTTAAATTGATTTAGAGGCGATTTAAGGGGCTTTTGGGGCGTTTTTAATTAAATTAACAGAAATAAGGGGGAATTATAGGAAATTAATCAGATTTTGGGGGCATTTTAAGGGGATTTTTGTGCAAAACAAGGGACTTCGTGGGGAATTAGGGGTTTTTTTGAGTGTCCCTGGTGCGGCCCCGGTGGGGTGGAGCTGCCAGCGGGGACCGGAAGTGCGCGGTGCCTCGAGGGGACTCAGGTGTTCGGGAGGGACCCAGGAGTGCCCCAGGGGACCGAGGGGAGGGAGGGAACTGGGAGGGGGTTTGTGGGCACTGTTTTATACTGGGATGTTACTGGTTTATACTGGGGGGGACTGGAGGGGTTATGGGGGGGACTGGGTTATACTGGGACAAACTGGTGGGCTCTGGGGGTCACTGGTTTAAACTGGTTCAAACCAGTGTTTACTGGTGCGACGTTCTCGTTCCAGGGTGTGCGGGTCTCGTCTCCACTCTCCCTATTGGTCAACGGGAAGCGCCCGCCCCGGCTGGCGCTCTCGGCACCGCCCCCTCTGCCGGACGCGGCCCCGGCGCCGGAATAAACGCGCCCCGATTGGCTGGAGCTTCCTGCGCCGCGGCCCCATCGCCATCTTGGGAGGGTCGGTGCGCGTCTCCATGGTTACGGGCACCATATTGGGGGGGTCGGCGCGCGTTTCCACGGCAACCGCCATCTGGAGAGGGTCGGTGCCTGTCTCCATAGTTACGGGCGCCATTTTGGGAGGGTCGGCGCTCGTCTCCACGGCAACCGCCATCTTGGGGGCGTCGGGGCGCGTCGCGGCCGCCATCTTGGGAGGGAGCGGCGTCTCCATGGCGACGGGTGCCATGTTGGGAGGGTCGGGACGTCCCGCTACCGCCGCCATCTTGGCTTCCTCCTCCAGTCTGTGCTGTAACAGCTCCCAGACCAGTGCCGGGACCAAGCAGGAGCCCACGGGCACAGCTCGTTCACCAGCCCTGTGCCTCCCCCCAGGGCTGCGTCACGGCTCCCCAGCCCCCCGCACGGGCCATTTCTCACTGAGGAGCTGATGGGAGACCCCGGTAACGCAGCTGTCCCACTGGCACTGTTGAAACGCCAGCCCTGCCGGGGTCATGGCATCCTCGTGCTCTCTGTACAAGTCAAACGTGCTCAAGGTTCACATCTTGAGCCTGTGGCTGGAAACAACACACAAGCACGAGAGATGAGGTGATTCTCTTCTCTTGCAGCACTCTGGCAGGCAACTACTTCCCCACAGCACCCCCGAGTCTGTAAAACAGAGGTGGAAAAGGAAGGCACATTGAAACTTCTCCCAGCTTCTCCAGCCCTCTGCACTTTTCTGCTCCAGGCAGGAAAAAAGCCCACTTTCTTAACGGCCTGGTTTAACGCAACAGGACAGCACAGTGCTTGCAGGGCTGGGATTGCGGCTTCAGGCGACACACAAACTCAGAGCAGCGCTGGACAACCCTGCAGACTCCAAGGAACTTGCTCTCCTCCAGCAGTAACCACCTTGTCATCAGGACACGCAAGAACAGCCTGGCCAAGAGAGCGTGAACCGCCCAGCAACAGCCCCAGTGACCAGGGCCTGGGCCCAACACCCTCGCTGGAATCGATGGGGCGGTTCTGGCTTGAAGAGCAGGAAGATGAAGCGATGGCAGCCAGTGCCCATGGCGGGGAAGGGAGGCAGGTGATGGCAGATCTCCTGGCAGATCTGCACAGCCGCGCACACTGCTGTTCTTGTGCTAGATGACCTGTTTGGAAACCTTTCTCTGGTAGATCTACCGCTCAGCTTTTTTCTCATGTAACTGTGGAATATCAGCGCAGGGAATCTCTCTATATCAAACACACGCTGGGAAAGCATCTCCAGGAAAGGGTGAAAGCGCCGGGCGGCAGCTGCTGGCGAGGAGGGGAGGGCAGCGCGAGAGACGAGGCCCGGCAGCCCGGAGCAGAGGGTCTGGCTCGCTGAGACGGCGCTGTGGAAACCCTCGGGGGTGGCGGGAGCTGAGGGCAAAACAGTGGGAAACAGCTCCTGAGGCGCTGGGACCAGCCCTGCTGTAAACCTGCGTGTCTTTGCTGCCCCCGTGCCTGCCGTGCCCGCACGGCCAATGCCTCCCCGGCCTCACCCTGCAGGGCAGGGCCTGGGGGCCAGCGAGCGCCCGCCCGCCGGCACCGTGACTACGCCTGGAACCAGGCTGTGCTGAGGGACAGACGTCCCGCGGCAGCGGGAGAGCCCGGGAACGACACCGTCTGCTCAGCACGCTCAGGGCGCTGCACATCTGAAAAACACCAGGGCTTTGGCATTCTCCACATGTAACTGTGCCAAACAATCAGACACTTACAGGAAAGACACATGCTCTCACACAAGCACACAAGTGTTTGTCCTCAGCTTCTATATCAGGGACAAGCTTGTGCAGAGATGCTCTGCTGTTCTTTTGCATTATGGCATGGTCAGTCTCCTTTCTCTTGTACATCGATTGCTGAGCATCTTTCCTCAGGCCACTGTGAAGCATTTGCCATGGCAGAGAAGTGCCGTGGAGCAGCATTCGGTGCTGCCTGCGACTTTGTTCCCTTAGTAGCAGAGCTCCCTTGCATCTGTCCGCATGAGAAATGCAGGACTGTGCAACTAGATATACGCAGAGCTTTTCCAACAAAGAGCACAGCGGTACACGCAACCAAACTAAAACATGAATGGAGCCCACCTCAAGGCACACGCAGGTGGACAGACGAGCATTTCTAGGCACAAATGCTTTCAAGCACAGGGCCATCCAGGAACAGGCACATGTCTGCAGGTACCCACCAAATGTGTGTTCTAGTGCATGCCCTCAATAGACACTAGATGGCAGCAAAGACCGTGAAAGAATTGACATCACGCTCCGCCAGGTATATGCAATTCTTTCTTACTACAGCTGCGTTGTATGTTACAAGTTCCCCCAAATTGTAATGAATATGCAATAATTCTGTGAATACAAGCATCGCAAGTGCGCCCAGTCTTTGGAGCACTTATGGTGCATGACAAAGCCTAACAGAGCCCGACAGAGCTTGACAGAGCTCAAAAGGGTTTGACGAATCCCGACAGCGCATGATAGAGAATGATAGAGCACAGCAGGACCTAACAGAGGCTGACAAAGTGCGACGGATGCAAAAAGAGCTTAACAAAGCATTACAGAGCCTGACAGGACCTAACACGGCTTGGCAGAGCCTTACAGATCTCCACAGAGCCTGACAGGGCCAGACAGTACTGGAAAGAGCCAAACAAAATCTGACAGGAACTGACTGAGTCCAACTTAGCCCCACAGAGCCCAAAAAAGCTTGACAAGGCCCAAGAGAGCCCAACAAGGACCGAGAGGGCCTGACAGGGCTCAGCAGAGCTCGACAGAGCCCGACAGGGTTCATCAGAGCCCTACAAAGCCCTACAGAATCCAGGAGAGCTCAACAAAGCTCGACTGAGAGCGCCAGGGTCTGACAAGGCCTGGCCAAGACTGTCTGACATTGGCAGGTTCTGTCGGGCTCCTTTGGGACCTATGGAGCTCAGTCGGGCTCTGTCGGGCACTTGCTGTCACACAAGGACACAAGTGTTTGTCCTCAGCTTCTATATCAGGGACAAGGTTGTGAAGAGATGCTCTGCTGTTCTTTTGTGTCATGCCATGGTCTGTTTCCTTTCTCTTGTAGATCGATTGTTAAGAGTCTTTCCTCGGGCCACTGTGAAGCATTTGCCATGGCAGACAAGTGCCGTGGAGCAGCATTCAGTACTGCCTACGACTGTCTTTGTTCCTCTACTAGCTGAGCTACCTTGCATCTGTCCACATGAGAAATGCAGGACTGTGCAAGTAGATGCATGCGGAACCTTTCCTACAAACAGCACAGCCGTGCTCTGCACATCCGCGCACACTGCTGTTCTTGTGCTAAATGACCTGTTTGGAAACCTTTCTCTGGTAGATCTACCGCTCAGCTTTTTTCTCATGTAACTGTGGAATATCAGCGCAGGGAATCTCTCTATATCAAACACACGCTGGGAAAGCATCTCCAGGAAAGGGTGAAAGCGCCGGGCGGCAGCTGCTGGCGAGGAGGGGAGGGCAGCGCGAGAGACGAGGCCCGGCAGCCCGGAGCAGAGGGTCTGGCTCGCTGAGACGGCGCTGTGGAAACCCTCGGGGGTGGCGGGAGCTGAGGGCAAAACAGTGGGAAACAGCTCCTGAGGCGCTGGGACCAGCCCTGCTGTAAACCTGCGTGTCTTTGCTGCCCCCGTGCCTGCCGTGCCCGCACGGCCAATGCCTCCCCGGCCTCACCCTGCAGGGCAGGGCCTGGGGGCCAGCGAGCGCCCGCCCGCCGGCACCGTGACTACGCCTGGAACCAGGCTGTGCTGAGGGACAGACGTCCCGCGGCAGCGGGAGAGCCCGGGAACGACACCGTCTGCTCAGCACGCTCAGGGCGCTGCACATCTGAAGGACACCAGGGCTTTGGCATTCTCCTCCAGCTTTATTAAACTCCAGCCCTCCTCCCGAGGAGAGCTGCACCTCCGCCGGGCTCAGCGGCGCCAGCAGCACAGGCCTCGCAGGGCCCATCGCGATCGTGGCTGCTCCCTTGGGTTGCTCAGGATGCGGATGGTCTGAGCTGCCAGGGAGCGGATGGAGGGTTCGCTGTCCCACTCCAAGGGCTGAAGGGCTGCAAGGGAGAGAAGCAGACCCCAGATGAGCTCCCACGTCTGCAGAGACCCCCAGGCATCCCCTCCCGACCACGCTCCCTACTCACCGCTGCAGATCTCAGCCAGCTCCTCCTCCTCCCTTCGGTCCCTCAGGGGCCGCGCAGCCAGCCCTGGGCACAGAGCTCGTCAGCCCCTGCTCCCTCCCCTCATCAGGGCTGACCCCAGGGGAGGGCAGGAGCCGAGATGGTGGGACCGGGCAAGGCGGCCACCAAAGCCACCTGCGTGGGCAGGGCTGGGAGGGGAGGCCAAGGCCCTGCCCGGGGCAGCCGGGGCTCTGGCAGCCACAGGGCTGCTCCTTGTGCCAGGGCAGCGGTGGGGACTGGGGCCAGGCTGCCGAAAGAGGGACCCGGGGGCTGTGACTCACCGATGAACCTCACGGCCGCCTCTCGCAAGCTGGCCTGAGCATCCCTCAGGTACGGCAGGCTCTGACTCAAGAGCTCCTGAGCTCTGCTCCTGTCCCGCTCCAGCTGGAGAGAGCACAAGGGTGTGAGCACGTCACTGTCCCTCCCCAGCTGGCCGGACCAGTCCCTCCCCACAACAACACACATTCCCCTTCCCTCCGCCCCGGCCATCCCCGTGTTCCAGCCAGGAGCCCTGTGGGGCTGAGAGAGAGACACAGGCCGAGGGTCCCAGGGGTGCTGAGAGCCCTCCCTCCCGCTGGCTGCAGGGAAGAGGGAAGAGCCCCTGGCGGCTCTGTTCTTGAGCACAGGGAACAAGGATGCAGCTCGGGGCTGCAGCAGGACAGGTGAGGCACATCTGCAGAGCCCACAGCACGGACATGTGGGGCAGCCCCGTCCAGCCTGGGCCCTGGGCCTTGGGGGTTGTCCTCACCAAGCTCTGTCCAATCCGCCATGTCTGCTCTGTCTGCACCAGGCGTTGGAGCTGTTTCCACCTGAGCAGCTCTGCGGCACCCAGGAGGGCTTCCCTGGCAACCTGTGGAACAGCAGAAGCTGGGAGATGGCAGCACTGTCTGGGGCAGGAGACCTGGTGTCCCCCTGCTCTGGGCTTTGTTCCTGGGGTGATTCTGCCCTTAGGGAGCGGGGACATGCCCTGGCCCAAACGCCCAGGGGTCTCTTCCCTGCATCACTGCTCGGCTTTGAAATCTGTACCTTGGCCACGCTCTGCACTTGGTCACTCATGTGGAAGAAGAGAGGGAGCAGGCCAAGTCGCGCTGTGTTCTTCATCTCCCTCTTGTCGTTCCGCACATCCATCTTCATCAAGTCTCTGAAGAGGCTGATGGAGCACTCTCTCAGCTGGCTCAGCTCCTGGGAGGGAGCAGCACAGTAGGACCTGAGCACCAGCAGCTCTCTGCCCACGGGGAGCAGAAGCTCCTGCATGGCTGATGGGAGGGGAGACGCTCCAGGGCGGCATTGTGCACACTGCAGTTGTGGCCAGATCTGCGGCCCTGGGTGCGTGAAGGGACGCTCAAGAGACTTGCTCAGTCAGTGCCTGTGCCTCAAAGCGCCGCCCCAGCATCCCCCAGCAGCCTCAGCAGCCATGGTGGGGAGGAGCTGTGGGAGCAGCTGGCAGGGAGAAGCTGGGCTGGGCTGCAGAACGCAGAAACCATCCCACAAGAGCCCCGGGGAGAAAGGAGAGAAGCCCCTGCTTTGAGTGGCTGGGCTGAAGGGCAGCTGTCATTGTCCAGTGCCCACCCGTGGGGCTCAGGCTTATACATCAGCCTTACGTCATCAAAGAAGGGCAGGAGAAATTTTGCCAGCGGCACGGCAATGGGACTGGCCTCCTTCCTCTTCAGGTGAGCCATCATGGTTCTGAAGATGGGCAGAGCCTCGATCGTGATGGCCTTATTGCCGTTCTGGAGGACCCGCATCAGGTCTGGCAGCATGACCTTCATTTTCCTTGCCTGTATGAAGAAGAGAGTTGCCCTTTTGGGACGAGGTCCGTGTGTGGAGAGCTCCCCAGGCAGCCACCAGGCCCCACCATGGCAGGAAGGGCCTTTGGAGCAGGCACCCCAGCGCCAGGCCAAGGGCACCAGGGTGTTTTTCCGGTCACTCACAGCCGTTCTAACAAGGCAGTGGTCCTCCGGGTGTGTGCAGAAGAGCCTGTCCTGGAGTTGGATGAGCAGCTCATTGGAAACGCTCAGCAGGGTCTGGGGCACGGAGAACATCACCTCCCACAGTGCCAGGGCAGTGCTGCAAGAGAGCGCTCTGTCAGCAGGGCAGCCTGGGCCACAGCAGCGTGTCCGGCTCCGCGCTGCAGGACGCCTGGGATGCCCTGGGCAGCAGCAGAGGCTGAGCTGGTGCTCCCGTGGGGCTGGCAGGAGCGCAGTGGGGGGCTCTGGGCTGGCTCGCTCAGCTGTGGCTGCTGCGGGCCTGGCTGACCCCAGCGCTGGAAAGCGTGGTGGGATGGAGGGTCCTGCTCCTCGAGGGTGTCCTGCAGGATTCCTTGGCGCTGGCAGCCAGAGCGTCTCCGGGCCCCTCTCCCCACAGGGAACAAGGCCTCATGGCTTTTGGGGCCAGTACCTGTCTCCTGGTGGAGCGATTGTCAGCAGCGTCGACACCACCTCCCCAGGGCTCCTGTTGGCCATCAGCAGAAGCAGGGACTCCACACCCTGCCAGGCTGCTGTCGTGCTGATGCTCTCCAGGTTTTTGTGGATGCAGCTCGTGATCTTTGGCACCTGGAGGGGACACAGGTGAGGATGGTGCTGCCACTGGAGTGCAGCCATTTCCTCAGCTGCCCTTTCCGTCCCTCTCTGCCGCCTTCAGGTGACTTCAGGTGCCCGAGACACCAGGGGTGGGGAGGAAGAGAGGGATGGAGGGAGGAACAAGGCCTGACAGGGCCAAAGGACAGGGCGATCCAACCACAGGCCACTTACATCCACCAGCCAGAGTTTAGGGTTTCCCGTGACCACGTCCAGTGGGTTTCTGGCCATCGCCTTGTCAAAGGTGCTGGAGTCGCTCATGGCCTCGATGAACACCAGGACCATGTCTGTCCTCTCGGGAGGCTGGAGGTATTCTTCAAAGAGCTAAGGGAGGAAGGGAGGCAGCAAAGCCAAGTCACACCGAGTGCCCCGGTGCTGCTGCGTAGCCGGGCAGTGCCAGCAGCCCTGCAGAGCCACCCGGCGGTGCTGCGGCAGTGCCAGCAGCAAAGGTGGCAGCAGGGGCGGCAGTGACTGCTGGGGAGGAGGAGAGGAGAGGCCCGGGAGAGGGAGGAGGGTTGCGGTCATTGCGCAGCGTGCTGGCCCTGCCGTGAACCAGGGCTTGCTGGTGGCCAGCAGGACTGGGGCTGCTGCTGGGACACTGGAGAGCAGCCCTCGCATCGTCCCTGCTCGGGGACAGCAGGAACCCTCTCAGCAGGGACAGGGAGGCCACGCCAGCCCCCTGATTGTGGAGGCCTTTGCTCTCACAAGTCCGCTGCTGGTGCCACAGCCAGGAGGGCCAGCAAGGGGGGAGCTTGTTACCATGGCAACGTGAGTGGTGCTGGGCGAAGAGCGCAGGGAGGTGGCCTTGGCTTCCCAATCCCCTTGGAGCTGTGCGTTCTTCTCTGGCAGTGTGGCACCTAAAGAGCGGGGCAAACGCAGAAGAGTGGGTAAGACACAGCAGCTTCCCCAGCATTGGAAAGAGCTGTGAACTTGGAGTGGCTGAGGAGGGAGATGATGACCCAGGGTCTGGGGAGGAGGTGGTGGAGAGCGGGGCCACGGAAGGGCTGACCCGCCTCCACTGTACGTGTGCGAATGCTCCTGGCCCTGGAAACTCCAAGGCCCTAGAGCTCTGCATGCAGTCCCACAGTTCAGTCCGCCATGGCTGGAATAACGGTGATGTGGGGGACGGCTCGCATGGCTGCAGTGCTGCGGGGCAGGGATACGGGCCCCTCGGGGGAGATGGGAAGATGCTCCTGAGGAGCAGCTCAGCTACACGGGACCATCACCAGCCTGGGACAGAGCGTGGGGGTCAGGAGCAGGGCCAGGGCTGGTGACATGATGGTGTCTCCAGCAAGCAGGAGAACCATTCATTGCAATGCTCAGGAAGATTAGCAGAGGTATTGGGTGATGTTGGTGTGCAGGGGGATTCATCCCGCCACAGCTTCTCTTACAGTGTTGCTGATACTTGACTTTGAAGAGGGAATAAAGAGCATCCAAAGCCAAATATCTGATCTCTTCTCCCCTGGATGACAGGAGCAGGACAAGATGTCCCAGCAGCTGTCCGAGGATTGGGATGTGGATCGATGCGTAGGAGGCGTGTCTGTCCTCATTGGGATCAGCCTGGACAAGGGAGGAGGAAGAACAGAAGGGTTGAGGGCACCTGGGGATAAAGCCCTGAACCCAAGGGTGTGCCCAGGGCTGGATGCAGGCAGGTCAGAGCTTTGCAGGGCCCTGTGGGCCCCATCTCCCTGAACAGCCCCACACAGGCAGAGCTGCCAGACCTGGGCACCCCCTGGGCTCCTTGGGCAGTCCCAGCCGACACAGGACTGGGGCAGAGCTGGGTCCTGGCAGAGCAGGGTGTGCCTGGTCCTTACCTTCACTAAGTTGGACAGTAAATGGCTCAGCATAGCGATCCTGCCCATAGCCCTCTCCTGCACACATGCTCTGCTGGAGCTGGTGAAGGTCATAAGCATCTGGGGAGAGACAAGCTGCTGGAGAGCCCTGGGAGCAGCCACCGCTCCAGCAGAAGCTCAAGTCCTGGGCTGGACTGGCCCAGTCCATTAAGGCTTCCCCTGGTCTTGCACAAAGCCTGTAGTGAGGTTCTTGCCCTGGGGTCCCTGGCAGGCTTGGGGCACAAGCCCCAGGCCAGCCCTGTGGCCAGGCAGGAAGGCAGATGCCACCCTCTGCGGCCACTGTGCTGCGGAAGAGCCTGGAGGGCAGCCCCTGGTTCCCCGGGGAGGTGGGCACCCGCCTGGCAGCGCTCTCTGCACGGCACGGGGTGGGACTGTCACCTCCAGAGTGGACACCCCGTCCCCCAGGGTGAGGAACAGCCCTTGCGAAGCCCAGACTTTGCACACCCAGACCTGGAAGATATTGTGCAGCAGCTTGCTGACTCTGGAGACACGACACCGGAGCACCAGCCTAGTTAGCATGTTGTCCATGGTTTGCATGGTCTGCAAGAAGACAAGGAGTTGTGGTCGTGTTCCCTGCCATCCCTCTCACCCCCAGGGGACTGATCTGAACTCCCAGCACTGAGGGACGACTCCCGCGCTGCTTCGCTGTGCCTGGGAGAGACCCAGGGACAAATAATCTGCTGCGGGCAGAGCAACCTGCAGCACTGGACATGGCCAGGCCCGCAGGCAGGGGACCGAGGGATGAGGGTGGGACAGCAGAACTGAGACCCTGCCCTGCTTGGATCTCTGGTCATATCACAGCGCAGGGTGGCTGGAGAGCAGCCCAGAGGGACTGGGGGCTCCTGTAGCTCTCCCAGCACTTACCACATGGTAGAGGTCACAGTCCAGGCCCTGCATTTCCTCTTCTGGAGGAAGCAAGAAGACGCTGGAGAAGCAGGCTTCGAGGAGGCTTGTCTCCGTGCCCTCCAGCACCATCTCCACTAGGCTGCAAAGAGAGACGGGCCAGTCAGACACTGGTGCTGGGAGCAGTGCGTGGAGGCCTCGTACAGGTGCACACGGGGCTCGGGGGCAGGGGTCCCCGGGAGGGATGGGCAGGTACCTCAATTCAGCAATGGCACGCATGGCGATCTGCCGCAGCGCCGTGCGCAGTTGGTCCCTGGGCTCCTCTTCCAGCAGCACCTGCAGAGCACAGCTGGGATGGGACCCAGTGCCACCAGCCCCTGGCCCTGCCCAACAATGTCCTCACTGGGTGCCAGTGTCAGGGGCCTCAAGCCCTTCCCCAGAGCCGCTGGGTATCCCCTCACCTTGATTTTGTCTGCCAGCTGGAATATCTGGCAGAAGAGATCTAGGCCCAGGGACAAGCCGGAGCCCCTGCTGGTGTCACACAGGGCACAGATGCTCTGCAGAAACTGCATCTTCTGGCTCTCCTCCTAGAGCCAGGGAGCAGAGAGGCAAACAGGGAGTGTGAGAATCAGGACACACGAGCAGTGGGCACCGCAGCATGGGGGTGCAGTGCCATGTGGAGACCTGGGAGCAGCAGCTCTGCCCAGCCAGCACCCTCCAGCACCCGCAGCAGAGCCCCTGTCAGCAGCCGCCAGCACAGCCGCCTTTAAAGCGGCTGCGGTTACCTTTTCTGGGTTTCTGACAAAGGCCGTGATGAAGTCCACGTGTCCCTTTGCAAATTCATACACCGGCAACCAGGTGGCATCTAATAAAGGGGGAGAGCAGGGAGGGCTGCAGAGAGGTTTGCAGGCAGGACAGAGCAGAAGGAGCTCTGCCCCCCGTCCAGCCGCACGCCCGCTGTCCCGGCACAGTCTCCCCGTGCGTGTCAGGGCTGCAGGGTGCCCGGCAGACGGGCTGCGATGCTGGAGCCAGGCAGGACGGGGAAAGCGCCCGGTGCAGCGGGTGAGGAACTCGCTTCAGACGGGCAGGAAAGGTCCCCGTCCCGCAGCACGGCTGCCTCCTGCCCGCCCAGCTGCCTCTCGCTGCCCGTGCCCTGCAGCAGGAGCTGGGTCCCCTCTGCCCGCAGAGGCTGTGCTGGGGCCGGCTCCCAGCTCGGAGCAGCCCTGGGCTTCAGGCAGCATAATCCCCAGCCATGGAACCCCCTGCCAGCGTGTGGGGAACCGTGACGCTGGTGTCGAGTGGGGAACGATCTCTGGGGCCCACCCTGCCCAGACAATCAGCGCCCCTCACTCACCGATCTCCAGGTGCCAGATCAGGGACGTCTCAGAGGGCTCCTGTGGAGGGCTGTCCTCCTGGGGATCCCAAACCTCCTCCAAGGACCCCCCAGGAGGGCTGGGCGGTCTCTCCTCCCAGGCCACCCTGGGAGGGCTGGGCGGTCTCTCCTCCCAGGCCTCCCCGATGATGACAGGGGGACCGTCTGCAAAGGTCACCCTGCGACGCCTGGGGGGTCTCTCCTCCCAGGCGTCCCCGATGATGACAGGGGGACCGTCTGCAAAGGTCACCCTGCGACGCCTGGGGGGTCTCTCCTCCAAGGCCCCCCCAGGAGGGCTGGGGGGTCTCTCCTCCCAGGCCTCCCCGATGATGACAGGGGGACCGCCTGCCCAGCTCACCCTGCGACGCCTGGGGCGTCTCTCTCCCATCCTGTGGGATGAAGGGAAGGAAGGGAGAACGTTCGGCAAAATCCCTCGGTGCCGCAGGTCTGCCTGGGGCAGTGGGGAAAGATGTGGGCTGTGCTCAGGGACTCCACAGCCAGAGTCTGCTGAGGGCAGCTAGAGATAGGGGATGGTCGGACGCAATGATCTGTAGGGTCGCTTCCAACCAAAATGATTCTAGGATTCTCCAAAAGACTGGGGCTACGCTCGGGGCTCTCGCCAGCTCCGTGCTCACGCCCTGTCCCGTCACCGTCCTGTCGGACAGTGTGGGCTGGGCCCACGGCTGCGCTGAGCACACGCAGGGCAGTGGGTGTCACAGAGTGAGGTCACAAAGGGCCCTGCTGTGACCCTGCGCCTGGGGAGGCACAGGCCAGCTCAGCCCTGGGCACCTGGGTGCTCTCGGGTGCCTCCAGACCCCCCTTTGCCCTCATGTCCCTTCAGGACCTCCCTGTTGCCCCGTGTTCACCTGGCTGGCCGATCTGAACAGCAGCAAAGCTGCTCCTTTTGTGGGTTGGTAGAGATTTCTAGGGATTTCCAGGGTGGGCAGCAGAGAGGATGGACACGTAACAAGCAATAAACGGCTTCAGCTTGAATTCACATTGAATTGTGTGGAGTCTGTGATTTTTGCCCTCACAAGTGGTAACCCCGATATGATCCATATGGAGAATTGACGGCGAGCAGACGACTGCTGGATGAGGGACGAGCCCCGGCTGCATACGGCGCGGCTGGACCGGGACCGGGACGCAGTTCGTGGAGCTGTGGGAAAGCAGAGGATCCAACATCGTGCAACGGACACCTGAAGAGGTGGGCAGCCGGGAGCGAGAGGAGATGGGGCAGAATATATCTAACGAAGAAGCAGCAGTACTGCAGGTCCTCTCACATATCCTCTCTAGGAGAGGGGTGATGCAAAAATGCCTTGAAAAGGCTATGGAGCACAGCAATTTTTCTTTCGCCCTGTGTGTTGCCTTCCTGAAAATCAAGCAGCTTGTCAGGAATGTGAGTTAATTGTTTTACTGGCTGTTGTTACAGTTTATTTGTGGTATTGCTTGTGTAAGTTCACTGTAAGTCTTCTTCCTCCTTCTCCCACTCGTGCTGCAAGCCTCTCCATGCTTCCCCCTCCTCGCTCCCCTTCTCATGGTTTCTACGTCACGCCGCTGTGCCCCAGGGCACTGGCCTGCATGGCCCTGCCCGGCAGCGGGAGCGTCTGCAGCTGCCGGCTGGTTCTCCGGCTTTAGGGTCCCCCGCAGCAGCCCGCTCTCCTCAGCTCTGCACACCCAGCCAGTTGCGCCGCCCAGGCAAAGTCAGCTTCACCCTCTGCCTACACCTCACCTGCAAACAGCCAACTCTTCAGCTGACAACCGCCCCAAACCCACCGACAAACTCTCCAAATCTCAGCCTTTCGCTTTCAACTGCTGCCTCTAGTGCATCTCACAGACAAGCCTCCAAAATCCCCTCATCCTGCAATAATACTCCAGCACTGATCACCTGCGGGAACAACCGTCACAATACCATGGAAACACCAACCAGTTCTGGCACGGAAATATCGTTGTCTCCTCAAGATTCCACCTACACCAACTGCTGACAAACACACGCTGTCCTCACCAAAGCCAAACGCTGCAACAGCCAGCGACAACTCAAATCTGCCTGTGCGGCGCAAAATCGCAGGTGTGAGCTAACGCAGAACTGGGCTTGACAGCTGCAGAGTGTGCACCCTGTGGCTTAACGTGGCCAGTTACTGCCATTCTGCCTTCTCCCCGGGAGAAGCGCATGAGCACAGGCTGCTTCAAGGCACAATGGGAACGGTTTGGATCTCCGGGTCTCTGAGGGCGAGAGTAATAAATGTGATCTGTGTGTGGCGCAGGAACTTCCCGTCCACTTGCTCCTCCATTCAGTCCGGTGCTGGAAGAGAGGGACAGAGAAAGAAACAGTTAGGACCGGATTAACAACCTCGTCATCTCTGTCCCCAGACCTGCAAGCGTCCTAGGAGGCCTGATCTAAGTTTGGCTCTTCTTCCTCTCTTTGCTGGAATACTTTACTGCACAAATTTCTGTCATGAACACTCTCTTAGCCAATCTGGTGTGTTCATAGTTCCCAGCCCAGCATCCATTTCTCAAGGTACCTCAGCATTTCCATTTGAAACCAACCTCAGTGCCATCCCATCCTGAGCTACCTCAGCATTGCCCACTGCAGCCTCCCCGATGTCCCCCCTCCCTGAGGCACCTCAGCCTTTCCCGCCCAAGCCTCCCCGATGTCCCCCCTCCCTGAGGTCCCTCAGCCTTTCCCGCCAAAGCCTCCCCGATGTCACCCCCTCCCTGAGGTCCCTCAGCCTTTCCCGCCAAAGCCTCCCCTGACCCGACTCCCCCAGGAGCAGGCGGGACTGCCCGCAGTGCCGGGCCAGGGCAGCACGGGGGAAGCGCAGTTTGGGGGTGAAGCAGTGAAAACTGCTGGTGTGGGCAGAGTCCCGGTTTGAGGCAGGAGAAAAGCCTTCTCCCAGGAGCCGGGGGCAGAGCTGCTCTCTGCCGGCTCAGCTGCTGGCTCAGGCCCACGCTGCAGGTCTCGTCCTCAATGGGTCCAGGGACGCCCGCAGGAATTGGGGGGAAGAGCAGAGGAAGCGGGTGTCCCCCTGCCCTTGGCCAGGGCCCTTCCCACACCCACGTGTCCTGGGATGCTGCTGGGGAGAGCTGCTGCAATGGCAGTGTCTGCCCTGCCAAGCCCAGCCCTCTTTTCACCAGCTCCCCACAACTCTGCCTGCTCCCTCTTCTCCCCGAATGTTTGTGACACCCCGAGGATGCTGTACCTTAAGCACATGCTGCTCCCACTCTGCAGAGTCCAGGGAGCTCTCGGCTCTTCCTAGAAAGCAAGAGGAAGCAAAAGCTCTGCTGCTGCTGCTCAAGCTCACACCAAAGAAGAGCCCGGTGGTCTCCTCTGCGGTCAGACCTCCCAGAAGTCCCAGGCCATCAGGCTGGAAAGAGCCCACAAGCGCCTGTGCCAAAGCCCTCGCAAGGCCACAGACACAGGAGGGAGCCCAGGGGCGTTTGTCAGAGCCACTGGATCCATGATGGGGAAGGACACTCTGACCACGGCTGATCCCCACTGTGTGACCACTGGGAAGCTGCGTTTTCCTGCCCTCCCTCCCCTCCAGCCTCTCCCCCCAGCCACACTTTACCTGCCAGGTGCTGCAGCAGGAGGGGCATCTCGGTGGCCCACGCTGTCCCCAAGGCCCCGTGGATCCAGCCCTGCAGGGCCTGCAGCAGCTGCAAGGCAGCGACGGCGCGGCCGCTGCTGGTGTGAGGAGCTGCCGCCAGCACCTGGGCGAGGGAGCAGAGACGGGTCACCCCTGCCACCAGAGCCACCCCCGCCAGCCCCGAGACAGGACTGGGATCCCCGCGGGGCTCGGGCAGGCTCGGGAGTGCTGCCAGAAAAGCTCTTTCTTCCCCCAGGGCCCCGCTACTCACCAGCGGTCAAGCCAGCAGCGCCTGGGCAGCCGGCAGCTGGGCTGCGGGGAGGGGGAAAGGCTGGTGAGATGAAGAGGCCCCGCCGTGCCCTGACCCTCGTACCTCCCGTGGCCCACACAGGGCTGAGAGCAGCTGCACGGCCACAGTGCTGGCCCGGGGGCTCCCCAGGCTGCTCCGCATGGGGTGAAGGCAGATCCAGCATGGTCAGGAAGGAGCACCGGCTCCCCAGGAGCCAGAGCCTGACTCTGCCCTTTGCTTTTCCCGGGCTCCTGCTCAGGGTTCGTGGGGCACAGGGAGACACAGACTGGCCTGAGCCCCTTCCAAACCCAGCAGCACTCCCTGGGGCTCCTGCCTTGCTCCTGCGAGTCCACAGCATCGGCTCCTCCTCTTCCTCGCATCCCGCTCTCTCCCGTGAGCTTCAGCACACGTGAGGGGAGAGGTTCAGGCCATGAGGAAGAGCAACGAAAAACACTCTGAAGGCAAGAAGTGGCCACAGCAGTGTTGGGCAGTGGCTAAAGGATAGAGGACATGGATCTACAGAGCAGTTGCACGAGCAGAGCCTGTTCTAACAAACTTAGCGTAAGTAGCCGGACTAGGCCGCGGTAGAAGCTGCAGATTGCAGCAGAACTGGCAAGGACACCGCGACCTTGACAGAGCATCGTAACAACTTTGAGGAGGAGGGCTATGCAAATGTGACCCTTAGCGCTTAGGCCAATTAATAAGTGACTAGTAGACATAATTATTGTTATCTGTATAAATATGTGTACCCTGGACCAATAAAGTGAACTATGCTCTATCACTCACATTGAGTCGTCTCAGCTCGTTCTTCCGCCGCTCGCAAGCTTTGTTTTGGAAGACATCAGATTTGGAATGTTTAAGGAAGCTGTAACTACTCCCGGGCCGGGAGGGGGGGCCGGGCCCGGTGGTGGCCGCAGACAGGATTGGGGATTAGGGATTAGGGATTAGGGATTAGGGATTCCTACCTTAACGCTAACCCTAAACCTAACCCTAACCCTAACCCTAACCTAACCCTAACTGTAACCCTAACCCTAACCCTAACCCTAAGGCCCTAACACTAACCCTAACCCTAACCCCTAACCCCTAACCCTAACCCTATCCCTAAACTAACCCTAACCCTAACCCTAAACCTAACCCTGACCCTGACCCTAACCCTAACCCTAACCCTAACCCTAGCCCTAACCCTAACCCTGACCCTAACCCTAACCCTGACCCTGACACTAACCCTAACTCTAACCCTAACCCTAACCCTAACCGCGACCTTGACAGAGCATCGTAACAACTTTGAGGAGGAGGGCTATGCAAATGTGACCTTCACCGCTTAAGCCAATCAATAAGTGACTAGTAGACATAATTATTAGGGATTAGGGATTAGGGACTAAGGATTCCTACCCTAAGCCTAACACTAATGCTAACCCTAACCCCTAAACCCTAAAACCAACCCTAAACCTAACCCTAACCCTAATGACCCTAACCCTAACCCTGACCCTAATAACCATAACCCTAACCCTAACCCTAATGACCCTAACCCTAACCCTGACCCTAATAACCCTAACCCTAACCCCTAACACGAACCCTAACCATAAGCCCTAAACCTAACCCTAACCCTAACACTGACCCTCACCCTAACCCTAACCCTAACCTAACCCTACACCC
>NW_028116776.1:82500-85000 GCF_964273445.1 Streptopelia decaocto
ACCCTAACCCTGACCCTGGCCCTGACCCTAACCCTAATTATAACCCTAACCCCTAACCCCTAACCCTAACCTAAGGCCCTAACCCTAACCCCTAAGTCTAACCCGAACCCTAACGCCCTAACCCTAATCCTAACCCCTAACCCTAACCCAAACCCGACCCTGTCCCTGACCCTAACCCTAATTATAACCCTAACCCCTAAACCCTAACCCTAACCCTAAGGCCCTAACCCTAACCCTAACCCCTAACCCTAACCCCTAACCCTAAACCCTAACCCTAACCCCTAACCCTAAACCTAACCGTAACCCTAACCCTAACCCTAACCCTAGCCCTAACCCTAACCCTGACCCTAACCCTAATGACCCTAACCCTAAACCTAACCCTAAGGCCCTAACCCTAACCCTAACCCTAAGGCCCAAACCCTAACCCTAACCCTAACCCTAAACCCTAATCCTAACCCTAACCCTAACCCTAACCCTATGCCCTAACCCTAACCATAACCCTAACCCTAATCCTAAACCTAACCCTAATCCTAACCCCTAACCCTAACCCCTAACCCTAACCGTAACCCTAACCCTAACCCTAACCCTAACCCTAACCCTAACCCTGACCCTAACCCTAATGACCCTAACCCTAAACCTAACCCTAAGGCCCTAACCCTAACCCTAACCCTAAGGCCCTAACCCTAACCCTAACCCTAACCCTAAACCCTAATCCTAACCCTAACCCTAACCCTAACCCTAACCCTATGCCCTAACCCTAACCATAACCCTAACCCTAATCCTAACCCTAACCCTAATCCTAACCCCTAACCCTAACCCCTAACCCTAACCCTAACCCTAACACTAACAATAACCCCTAACCCTAACCCTAACCCTAACCCCTAACCCTAACACCTAACCCTAACCATAACCCGAACACTAACCCCTAACCCTAACTCTGACCCTAACCCTGACCCTGACCCTGAACCTGACCCCAACCCAAACCCTAACCCTAACCCTAACCCTGACCCTAACCCTAATGACCCTAGCCCTAAACCTAACCCTAAGGCCCTAACCGAAACCCTAACCCTAACCCTAATGCCCCTAACCCTAACCTTGACACTAATAACCCTAACCCTAACCCTAACCCTAATGACCCTAACCCTTACCTTGACACTAATAACCCTAACCCTAACCCTAACCCTAAATGACCCTAACCCTAACCCTGACCTTAATAACCCTAACCCTAACCTTAACCCCTAACCCTAACCCTAACCATAACCCTAATGACCCTAACCCTAACCTTGACCCTAATAACCCTAACCCTAACCTTAACCCTAACCCTAATGCCCCTAACCCTAACCATTACCCTAATAACCCTAGACCTAACCCTAACCCCTAACCCTAACCCTAACCATAACACCTAACCCTAACCCTAACCCTAACCCTAACCCTAATCTAACCCTAACCCTAACCCTAAACCTAACCCTAACCTAACCCTAATCCTAAACCTAATCCTGACCTTGACCCTAACACTAACCCTAACCGTAACCCTGACCCTGACCCTAACCCTAACCCAGACCCTCACCCTAACCCTAACCCTAACCCTAACCCTAACCCTAACCCTAACCGTAACCCTAAGCCCTAACCCTAACCCTAACCCTAACCCCTAACCCTAACCCTAACCCTAACCCTAACCCTAACCTAACCCTAAGGCCCTAACCTTAACCGTAACCCTAAGGCCTTAACCCTATCCCTAACCCTAACCCTAACCCCTAATCCTAACCCTAACCCTAACACTAACCCTGACCCTGGCCCTGACCCTAACCCTAATTATAACCCTAACCCCTAACCCCTAACCCTAACCCTAAGGCCCTAACCCTCACCCCTAAGTCTAACCCTAACCCTAACGCCCTAACCCTAATCCTAACCCCTAACCCTAACCCTGACCGTGTCCCTGACCCTAACCCTAATTATAACCCTAACCCCTAAACCCTAACCCTAACCCTAAGGCCCTAACCGTAACCCCTAACCCTAACCCTAACCGTAAACCTAACCCTAACCCTAACCCTAACCCTAACCCAAACCCCTAAGTCTAACCCTAACCCTAACGCCCTAACCCTAATCCTAACCCCTAACCCTAACCCTGACCGTGTCCCTGACCCTAATCCTAATTATAACCCTAACCCCTAAACCCTAACCCTAACCCTAAGGCCCTAACCCTAACCCCTAACCCTAACCCCTAACCCTGACCCCTAAACCTAACCCCTAACCCTAACCCCTAACCCTAACCCTAACCGTAACCCTAACCCTAACCGTAACCCTAACCCTAACCCTAACCCTAACCCTAACCCTAACCCTAACCCTAACCCTAACCCTGACCCTAACCCTAATGACACTAACCCTAAACCTAACCCTAAGGCCCTAACCCTAACCCTAACCCTAACCCTAACCCTAACCCTAATCTAACCCTAACCCTAACCCGAAACCCAACCCTAACCTAACCCTACCCCTAACCCTA
>NW_028116776.1:90000-112500 GCF_964273445.1 Streptopelia decaocto
GAGGGGAAGAAGAAAAAGAAATTAAAGCTCTGAGAGAATTGTGGAAAAATGTGTTAGAATCATTAGAAATAATGAAATCTGAACAAAGCGCTGCCCTGAGAGCCGCGAGGGCGCTTGTCCCAGAACAAACTTGGACTGATAAAACCTGTCGGCCAAAAGAGAAGCGGGGCCTGTGGGCTACTCTGTGGGGTCTGCCTGCCGTTCGGGGTGGCCGAGGGGTCCCGGCTCAGCCCATACTCTCGCAATCCGATCTGCGGCGGGAGTTGGAAACTTTGCCGTCCGTAAACAAAGAACCGGAAGTTTCCTTTTCTGAGTCTCTGGGGCAATGTGACAAGAAACCGGAAATGCAACTAGGGGACTGTCCGGATGAGGCAGGCCCTGAGTGCCGCCCTCCGCCTACAGCTCCACCTCTGCTCTGCCCCGAGCCAGACACGCCCCCCTCTCAGACCATCGCGTCAGCCGGGCCGGGCCCGGCCGGGCCGTCGGGGCTGGGGCCGCCCCACGACGAGCCTCCACAAACACCTGTGGAAGTTTCTTGTGAGCCTCCTTCTACATCATTGGGCTCACCCCAAGTAGTACAGCAGTTACTGCAAGAGATTACCAGCAAGCTTGAACAACTTGACTTGCGAATGTCAGGTACTGCAGCAGTTTGGTGTGACAAATGCCAGTCTAACAATCATGCTACAAAGACTTGCCGGAGATCGGGAAATGGTCAAGTGAGCGCGAACGGAGTGCGCGCGAGGACACAAAGAACATCTCCGAACCTGTATTACAATCAGCGACCAACCGTGAACCAGGTTTCTTTCACCTCAACAAGCCAAGCACCGCAGGAAGCCTCGGAGTTGATGTGGAGACAGCAGTAGATATAACATTGACCAGTACTGCAGTTCATAGAATACCAACAAATGCTAAAGGACCTTTATTTCGACAAGGTAGTCTCATTGGAGGCCTATTGATTGGCCGTTCTTCTGCTAGTATCAAGGGTCTTATAGTAATACCAGGGATAATTGATGCAGATTTTACAGGAACTGTTCAAATCCTGGCCTACACTCTGCATCCGCCAATTTTTATTCCTTCTGGGAGTAAAATAGCTCAGGTAGTAGCATTGGAAAACTGCCTACCAACACTTCCAGGAGTTCCTCCAGCATCCTCAATAGAAAGGCGTGATAAAGGATTTGGATCGACAGGTCCTGCAGTTTGCTTCACCTCATCAATGACTCAGCGTCCCATGTTACGTGTACAACTATTTCGATCTGATTCTAGTGTTGTTGTAGATGTAAATGCAATGCTTGATACTGGAGCTGATGTCTCCATCATTAGTCAATTCAAATGGCCACGAAAATGAAAACTTCAAAAATCAATCTCTTCCACTGTAGCTGGAGTAGGGGGTCAAACTATTCCAAATATAAGTGTTGATCCCATTTCCATTAGTTTCCCTGAAGGTCAATGTGTAACCCTTAGGGTGTATGTAATGGAATTGCCAAGCAGCCTTGAGGCGCTTATTGGACGTGACGTCTTGGGGCAACTTGGTGCTGTGTTAACTACTTCACCTTTTCATTAGTGGTCACTGGAAAGCGGTCGCCCAACCCTCCATTGACCTGGTTAACAGATAGCCCAGTTTGGGTTGACCAGTGGCCATTAACGCAAGAGCGACTGCAAAAGGCACATGAATTAGTAGAAGAGCAATTAGTTGCAGGCCATATCAAGCCTTCTACTAGTCCATGGAATACCCCGATTTTTGTCATACCAAAAAAGAGTGGAAAGTGGCGATTATTACATGACTTGCGAAAGGTAAATGATCAAATGCAAGCCATGGGTGCATTACAGCCTGGATTACCATCACCTGTAATGTTACCAGAAAATTGGCATATTCTAATTGTGGATTTAAAGGATTGTTTCTTTACCATTCCTTTACATGAACAAGATACACAGCGTTTTGCATTTACACTGCCTTCTGTAAACAAAGCGGAACCAGCTAAAAGGTATGAGTGGGTAGTGCTACCGCAAGGTATGAAAAATTCTCCTATACTGTGCCAAATGTATGTTGCATGGGCACTTCAACCTATTCGTGCATCATGGAAACAAACAATTATTTATCATTATATGGATGATATTCTGTTCTGTCAACAAGCTGAGTTCACAGAAAGTTCCATAGTCCAAATTACAATCAAACTCAAAGAAAAGGGATTGATCATAGCTCCAGAGAAAGTTCAAAGGTCCGCACCTTGGAAATACCTTGGTTGGTCCATTTGTGATGCACAGATTCGTCCACAAAAAATCGAATTACGTACTGATTTACAGACATTAAATGATGTACAAAAATTGTTAGGGGACATACAATGGATTAGAAATTACGTAGGCATTACTAACAGTGATATAGCACCTCTTACTTCACTTCTAAAAGGAGGTGATCCAGCTAAGAAAATAAGCTTAGAGTCTGTGCATCTCAAATGTCTTTCTGATATTATACAAAAGGTACAGACAAATTGGTCTAGCCGAAGACTTTCTGATCAACCAATTTCTCTTCTTATTAGCAATCTAGAACATCCATGTGCAATCATCTGCCAGTGGCAAAACAAAGACGGGGAATTCCCCATAGATCTTGCTACCGATTCTTCCTTTTGTGCCACTGTCAGATTGAAAACAGAAAATGATTTACGATTATTAGAATGGGTTTTTCTTAGTGTCCAACCAAAATTCAGCATTCAGACAAGACCAGAAGCAGTTGGAGAATTGATTCGAAAAGGAAGATCTCGAATATTAGAAATTAGCGGCCAGGAACCAGATGACATCAGTATTCCAATAAACGGAGCCGATTTAGAATGGTGGCTGAGAAATTTGGTGCCTATTCAGAATGCATTATTAGGATTTATAGGCAAGGTACATTCACGACAACCAAAAGGGAAGCTATGGCAATTCCTTAGAACAAATCAGTGGTTAGAGAGAAGCAAAGTAAAAGCAAAACCTGTTGAAGGGCTTACAGTATATACAGATGCAGGAAAACGAAGACACCAGGCAGCATGTGTCTGGCAAGAGAATAGTCAGTGGAAACAGCATTTAATTGAAGGTTCAAAAGAGGATTCATTGCAGACTTTAGAGCTCACGGCAGTAATATGGGCCTTAAATAATTGGCTGAAATCTGCCTTAAATGTTGTCACAGATTCTTTGTATGTAGCAGGTGTAATACCCAGAATGGAAAATGCTCTGCTAAGACAATCGAATAATCCTCGATTAGGAAAATTGTTTGTACAGTTGAGAGCTATTTTAAATCAAAGAAAAGAACCCTGCTGTGTGATTCACATTCGTAGTCATCAATGGAATCTTGGTCTAGGTGAAGGAAATCAAATTGCAGATAGTTTAGTAAGTTCAGTACAGCACATGCCTCCAACAGATAAATTCCAACAAGCGAGACAAAGTCATGAGTGCTTTCATCAAAATGCCAGAGGTCTGCAAAGACAATTTGATTTAACTTTAAATGAAGCAAGAAGTATTGTACAGGCATGTCCTCAGTGTGGAGGCCAGATGTTAGGTATAGGAATCGGTGTCAATCCTCGAGGTTTAAAAGCCTTAGAAGTATGGCAAATGGATGTGACGCATGTGCCAGAATTCGGAAGACTTAAATATGTGCATGTCACAATTGATACTTTTTCAAAAATGATATGGGCTACTGCTTTACCAGGGGAAAAAGCACAGCATGTATGTAAACATCTCACAGCTTGCTTTGCCGTAATGGGTGTCCCAGAAAAGATTAAGACAGACAATGGCCCTGCCTATGTTAGCCAGAAAGTTAGAACTTTTCTGATGAAATGGGGAGTGAAGCATGTTACAGGTATACCTCATTCCCCAACGGGCCAAGGAATCATCGAGAGGGCACATCAAATGATTAAGGGGTATTTGAACAAACAGAAGCAGGAAGAGTTAGATTGTCAACAGCGCTTAGCAAAGGTGTTGTTTACCTTGAATTATTTATGTTTAACTGGAGACCATGAGGAACCTCCTGTGATCATTCATCATTATCAGATCAGACTAGGAAGGAAGAACACTTTACCGGAATTCATGGTGAGATATCGTGATCCCACCACTGGAATGTGGAAGGGACCAGTACCTGTTATTTTTAATGGTTGAGGGTATATGTGTCTCTCCACAGATCAAGGTCCATTGTGGGTTCCAAGCCGAGCAGTAAAGCCGGAGTTGAAACAAATTCAACCGAATCAACTCCCTGCAACAGAACCTTCGGAGGACACAGAGTGAGGCGTAACCTTTGCATTAATTTAGCTGTGTCATGTATGTGTAATATAGTTATATAAGTAGGCCTTTAAACACCACTACCTGCTGAGTAAGTTTATCAACACCCAGCACATTGTTTGTTACATGTTAAGTAGGAGTACCTTTAAACTAAAGTTCTTGGTATTTGTTTAATCAATCCATTGCGATATTTAAACGGCAGTGGAATACCTCAAGTTTACTAAGAAGAAAAATATTAGCACATGGTTTGACAACCATGATAATTGCTATGATCACCTTCCCATAGGGCCAGAGCCACAGGAAATCATACTGATTCATTCGTTGAACACCTCTTATTGTATTTTTATAAAAAGAAAAAAGAAATACGTAGGATTTTTTGGTTTAGAAAGTTTAACAAATTGGCTTGGCCTAGGGGGGTGGATTAAGAGTTTATTGCAAAGTACATTGTTGATTGTTGTTGTAATTGATATGTTATGTGTAAGTTGTCTTCTATCACGTATCAAAGAAGAATTAGAAGCCTGGCTTGTCCAAACAGAAAAAAAAAAAAAAAAAAGAAAAAAAAAAAAAAAAGGAGGAATTTGTGGAGAGTTTTTGGGCCATATGGTGTGAACAAGCCAGGGCTTGAGGTGGCTGGGGTGCACTAGGACCATGCGGAAATAAACAGAAGCTGGTCTGCCCTCGACCCAGGCTGCAGGAGGGCGCCGTCGTCGTCCCTGCGCATGTGGACAGTGCCCTGCAGCTAATCACCATCGTGGTGAGGGAAGGGTGACTGCATGTGTAACCAATCTTAGCCCGTGCTTGCCGCATGGCCTTTTGGGTATAGAGTATATAAGGTTGGGAAAAACGTGGTCTCGGGGACATTGATATTCAGTGTTGTTAAGAGCTTATTAAAGAGTATTGATGGTAAATTCATATTGAATTAGATTCATTACTCTCGCCGGCCCGCCCGTCGTGCTCAAAGAGGTCCTGCCGGCAATCTTGCATTCTCCACGTCGTCTCACGGCACTAACCCTAACCCCTAACCCCTAACCCTAACCCTAAGGCTCTAACCCTAACCGCTAACCCTAACCCTAAGCCTAAGCCTAACCCTAACCCTAACCCTAACCCTAATTATAACCCTAACCCCTAATCCTAACCCTTATGCCCTAACCCTAACCCCTAACCCTAACCCCTAACCCTAACCCTATACCCCAACCCTAACCCCTAACCCTAACCCTAACCCCTAATCCTAACCCTTATGCCCTAACCCTAACCCCTAACCCTAACTCCTAACCCTAACCCTATAACCCAACCCTAACCCCTAACCCTAACCCTAACCCCTAACTCTAACCCCTAACCCTAACCCTAACCCTAACCCCTAATCCTATCCCTGACCCTGACCCTGACACTAACTCTGACCCTAACCCTGACCCTGACCCTAACCCTAACCCTAACCCTTACCCTAACGCTAACCCTGACCCTTACCCTAATGACCCTAACCTTAACCCCTAACTCTAATCCTAACTCTAACCCTAACCCTAACCCTAACTTTGACCCTAACCCTAACCCTGACACTAACACTATCACTAACCCTAACCCTAACCCTAACCCTAAGGCCCTAACCCTAACCCTAACCCCTAACCCTAACCCTAACCGTAACCCTGACCCTGACCTTAACCCTAACCCTAACCCTAACCCTGAACCTGACCCTAACCCTAACCCTAACCCTAACCCCTAACCCTAACCCTAACCCCTAAACCTAAACCTAAACCTAACCCTAACCCTAACCCTAACCCTGACCCTAACCCTATCACTAACCCTAACCCTAACCCTAAGGCCCTAACCCTAACCGTAACTCCTAACCCTAACCCTAACCCTAACACTAAGCCTGACCCTGACCTTAACCCTAATCCTAACCCTGACCCTGACCCTGACCCTGACCGTGACCCTGACCCTAACCCTAACCCTAACCCGTAACCCTAACCCTAACCCTAACCCCAATACTAACCCTAAGGCCCTAACCCTAACCTCTAACCCTAAGCCTAACCGCAACCCTAAACCTAAGGCCCTAAAACTAACCCTAACCCCCAACCCTAACCCTAACCCTGACCCTGTCCCTGACCCTAACCCTAATCCTAACCCTAACCCCAACCCCTAACCCCTAACCCTAAGGCCCTATCCCTAACCCCTAACCCTAAACCTAACCCTAACCCCTAACCCTAACCCCTAACCCTAAACCTAACCCCTAACCCTAACCCTAACCGTAACCCTAACCCTAACCCCTAAACCTAACCCTAACGCTAACCCTGTCCCTGACCCTAACCCTAATTATAACCCTAACCCCTACCCCGAACCCTAACCCTAACCCTAACCCTAACCGTAACCCTAAGACCCTAATCCTAAACCTAACCCTAACCCTCACCCTAACCCCTAACCCTAACCCCTAAACCTAACCCTAACGCTAACCCTAACCTTAACCCCTAACCCTAACCCTAACCCTAACCCCTAACCCTAACGCTGACCATAACCCTAATGACCCTAACCCTAAACCTAACCCTAAGGCCCTAACCCTAACCCTAACCCTAATGACCCTAACCCTAACCCTAACCCTAACCGTAACCCTAACCCTAACCCTAAACCGAACCCCGACACTAACCCTGACCCTATCCCTAACCGTAACCCTAACCCTAACCCTAACCCTAAGGCCCTAAACCTAACCCAACCCTAACCCTAACCCTAACACTAACGCTAACCCTAACCCTAAGGCCCTAACCGTAACCCTAAGCCCTAACACTAAGCCTAATCCTAACCCTAACCCTAAGGCCCTAATCCTAACCCTAACTCCTAACTCTAAACCTGACCCTAACCCTAACCCTAACCCTGACCCTGACCCTACCCCTAACCCTAACCCTAACCCTAACCCCTAACTCAGACCCTAGCGCTAATCTTAACCCTATCCCCAACAATCCTAACCCCTAACCCTAACGCAATCCCTTTGGGCAGAAATTTGGGGGTTTCATGAAGGATTTGGGTAGATTTGCGGCTTTAATGGGAGTGTGAGGAAATAGTTTTGGGGTCTAATGGGGGAGTTGATTTTTTTGGGGAATATTTTGAGGGTTTAATTTGGAATTTTGGGGGTATAATGGGGAATTTGGGGGTTTAATGGGATCTGCGGACATTGGGGCGACTTTGGGCTGCACGGCGGGGATTTGGGTGGATTTGGGAGTTGTTTTTTTAGGGGGGGTTCTCACCCCTCTCTCCTCCCCAATAGACGTGCTGAGCAACATGTACATGTCGCTGCTTTTGTGGGGGGCAGAAACCCCACGACGCCCAGCGGGCCTTGGGAGCCTCCGCACAGGCCATACGTGTGGGGCTGGGGGGCGGTTTTGGGGGAAAAACCGGGTTTGTTCGGAAAAAAGATGAGGCTATTGGGGCCTTCGGGCCTGTAGGGGCGAGTCAGGCCTGGGTGGTTGCTATGGGGGGGTGGGGTTGCTAGGGGGAGTGGCCACGTGATTGCTAGTGGCTAAGGGGGTTGCTGAGTGGTTGCCAGGGGGCGAGGTGTTGCTAGGGGCGTGGCCACGGGATCCTCATCCAGACAGCTGTTGCTAGGGGCGTGACGTTGCTAGGGGCGTGCTTATGGTGTCCTTATATAGGCCTGGGGTTCCTAGGGGACATGGTGTTGCTGGGGCTATGACCAGGAGAGCTTAGGGGCAGCGGTGGACGGGCTGAGCCTCGCAGCTGCGCTGGCGCCCAGGTGGGCGGAGCCTCGGCGGCGCCACGCCCACCTGCTGGACTTTCTGGAGAGGCTGCGTGCCGCGATGGCCAATCGGGTGAGAGGGGCGGGGCTCGGTGGGCGTGGCCTCGAGGGCGTATTTAAAGATGGAGCATGTGTTTGGGGCATTTTAAGGGGGTTTTGGGGGACATAACGAGTGTTTGGGGTAATTAAAGTGATTTGGGGGCAACTTAAATTGATTTAGAGGCGATTTAAGGGGCTTTTGGGGCGTTTTTAATTAAATTAACAGAAATAAGGGGGAATTATAGGAAATTAATCAGATTTTGGGGGCATTTTAAGGGGATTTTTGTGCAAAACAAGGGACTTCGTGGGGAATTAGGGGTCTTTTTGAGTGTCCCTGGTGCGGCCCCGGTGGGGTGGAGCTGCCAGCGGGGACCGGAAGTGCGCGGTGCCTCGAGGGGACTCAGGTGTTCGGGAGGGACCCAGGAGTGCCCCAAGGGACCGAGGGGAGGGAGGGAACTGGGAGGGGGTTTGTGGGCACTGTTTTATACTGGGATGTTACTGGTTTATACTGGGGGGGACTGGAGGGGTTATGGGGGGGACTGGGTTATACTGGGACAAACTGGTGGGCTCTGGGGGTCACTGGTTTAAACTGGTTCAAACCAGTGTTTACTGGTGCGACGTTCTCGTTCCAGGGTGTGCGGGTCTCGTCTCCACTCTCCCTATTGGTCAACGGGAAGCGCCCGCCCCGCCGTGCGCTGGCCCCGCCCCGGCTGGCGCTCTCGGCACCGCCCCCTCTGCCGGACGCGGCCCCGGCGCCGGAATAAACGCGCCCCGATTGGCTGGAGCTTCCTGTGCCGCGGCCCCATCGCCATCTTGGGAGGGTCGGTGCGCGTCTCCATGGTTACGGGCACCATATTGGGGGGGTCGGCGCGCGTTTCCACGGCAACCGCCATCTGGAGAGGGTCGGTGCCTGTCTCCATAGTTACAGGCGCCATTTTGGGAGGGTCGGCGCTCGTCTCCACGGCAACCGCCATCTTGGGGGCGTCGGGGCGCGTCGCGGCCGCCATCTTGGGAGGGAGCGGCGTCTCCATGGCGACGGGTGCCATGTTGGGAGGGTCGGGACGTCCCGCTACCGCCGCCATCTTGGCTTCCTCCTCCAGTCTGTGCTGTAACAGCTCCCAGACCAGTGCCGGGACCAAGCAGGAGCCCACGGGCACAGCTCGTTCACCAGCCCTGTGCCTCCCCCCAGGGCTGCGTCACGGCTCCCCAGCCCCCCGCACGGGCCATTTCTCACTGAGGAGCTGATGGGAGACCCCGGTAACGCAGCTGTCCCACTGGCACTGTTGAAACGCCAGCCCTGCCGGGGTCATGGCATCCTCGTGCTCTCTGTACAAGTCAAACGTGCTCAAGGTTCACATCTTGAGCCTGTGGCTGGACACAACACACAAGCACGAGAGATGAGGTGATTCTCTTCTCTTGCAGCACTCTGGCAGGCAACTACTTCCCCACAGCACCCCCGAGTCTGTAAAACAGAGGTGGAAAAGGAAGGCACATTGAAACTTCTCCCAGCTTCTCCAGCCCTCTGCACTTTTCTGCTCCAGGCAGGAAAAAAGCCCACTTTCTTAACGGCCTGGTTTAACGCAACAGGACAGCACAGTGCTTGCAGGGCTGGGATTGCGGCTTCAGGCGACACACAAACTCAGAGCAGCGCTGGACAACCCTGCAGACTCCAAGGAACTTGCTCTCCTCCAGCAGTAACCACCTTGTCATCAGGACACGCAAGAACAGCCTGGCCAAGAGAGCGTGAACCGCCCAGCAACAGCCCCAGTGACCAGGGCCTGGGCCCAACACCCTCGCTGGAATCGATGGGGCGGTTCTGGCTTGAAGAGCAGGAAGATGAAGCGATGGCAGCCAGTGCCCATGGCGGGGAAGGGAGGCAGGTGATGGCAGATCTCCTGGCAGATCTGCACAGCCGCGCACACTGCTGTTCTTGTGCTAGATGACCTGTTTGGAAACCTTTCTCTGGTAGATCTACCGCTCAGCTTTTTTCTCATGTAACTGTGGAATATCAGCGCAGGGAATCTCTCTATATCAAACACACGCTGGGAAAGCATCTCCAGGAAAGGGTGAAAGCGCCGGGCGGCAGCTGCTGGCGAGGAGGGGAGGGCAGCGCGAGAGACGAGGCCCGGCAGCCCGGAGCAGAGGGTCTGGCTCGCTGAGACGGCGCTGTGGAAACCCTCGGGGGTGGCGGGAGCTGAGGGCAAAACAGTGGGAAACAGCTCCTGAGGCACTGGGACCAGCCCTGCTGTAAACCTGCGTGTCTTTGCTGCCCCCGTGCCTGCCGTGCCCGCACGGCCAATGCCTCCCCGGCCTCACCCTGCAGGGCAGGGCCTGGGGGCCAGCGAGCGCCCGCCCGCCGGCACCGTGACTACGCCTGGAACCAGGCTGTGCTGAGGGACAGACGTCCCGCGGCAGCGGGAGAGCCCGGGAACGACACCGTCTGCTCAGCACGCTCAGGGCGCTGCACATCTGAAGGACACCAGGGCTTTGGCATTCTCCTCCAGCTTTATTAAACTCCAGCCCTCCTCCCGAGGAGAGCTGCACCTCCGCCGGGCTCAGCGGCGCCAGCAGCACAGGCCTCGCAGGGCCCATCGCGATCGTGGCTGCTCCCTTGGGTTGCTCAGGATGCGGATGGTCTGAGCTGCCAGGGAGCGGATGGAGGGTTCGCTGTCCCACTCCAAGGGCTGAAGGGCTGCAAGGGAAAGAAGCAGAACCCAGATGAGCTCCCACGTCTGCAGAGACCCCCAGGCATCCCCTCCCGACCACGCTCCCTACTCACCGCTGCAGATCTCAGCCAGCTCCTCCTCCTCCCTTCGGTCCCTCAGGGGCCGCGCAGCCAGCCCTGGGCACAGAGCTCGTCAGCCCCTGCTCCCTCCCCTCATCAGGGCTGACCCCAGGGGAGGGCAGGAGCCGAGATGGTGGGACCGGGCAAGGCGGCCACCAAGGCCACCTGCGTGGGCAGGGCTAGGAGGGGAGGCCAAGGCCCTGCCCGGGGCAGCCGGGGCTCTGGCAGCCACAGGGCTGCTCCTTGTGCCAGGGCAGCGGTGGAGACTGGGGCCAGGCTGCCGAAAGAGGGACCCGGGGGCTGTGACTCACCGATGAACCTCACGGCCGCCTCTCGCAAGCTGGCCTGAGCATCCCTCAGGTACGGCAGGCTCTGACTCAAGAGCTCCTGAGCTCTGCTCCTGTCCCGCTCCAGCTGGAGAGAGCACAAGGGTGTGAGCACGTCACTGTCCCTCCCCAGCTGGCCGGACCAGTCCCTCCCCACAACAACACACATTCCCCTTCCCTCCGCCCCGGCCATCCCCGTGTTCCAGCCAGGAGCCCTGTGGGGCTGAGAGAGAGACACAGGCCGAGGGTCCCAGGGGTGCTGAGAGCCCTCCCTCCCGCTGGCTGCAGGGAAGAGGGAAGAGCCCCTGGCGGCTCTGTTCTTGAGCACAGGGAACAAGGATGCAGCTCGGGGCTGCAGCAGGACAGGCGAGGCACATCTGCAGAGCCCACAGCACGGACATGTGGGGCAGCCCCGTCCAGCCTGGGCCCTGGGCCTTGGGGGTTGTCCTCACCAAGCTCTGTCCAATCCGCCATGTCTGCTCTGTCTGCACCAGGCGTTGGAGCTGTTTCCACCTGAGCAGCTCTGCGGCACCCAGGAGGGCTTCCCTGGCAACCTGTGGAACAGCAGAAGCTGGGAGATGGCAGCACTGTCTGGGGCAGGAGACCTGGTGTCCCCCTGCTCTGGGCTTTGTTCCTGGGGTGATTCTGCCCTTAGGGAGCGGGGACATGCCCTGGCCCAAACGCCCAGGGGTCTCTTCCCTGCATCACTGCTCGGCTTTGAAATCTGTACCTTGGCCACGCTCTGCACTTGGTCACTCATGTGGAAGAAGAGAGGGAGCAGGCCAAGTCGCGCTGTGTTCTTCATCTCCCTCTTGTCGTTCCGCACATCCATCTTCATCAAGTCTCTGAAGAGGCTGATGGAGCACTCTCTCAGCTGGCTCAGCTCCTGGGAGGGAGCAGCACAGTAGGACCTGAGCACCAGCAGCTCTCTGCCCACGGGGAGCAGAAGCTCCTGCATGGCTGATGGGAGGGGAGTCGCTCCAGGGCGGCATTGTGCACACTGCAGTTGTGGCCAGATCTGCGGCCCTGGGTGCGTGAAGGGACGCTCAAGAGACTTGCTCAGTCAGTGCCTGTGCCTCAAAGCGCCGCCCCAGCATCCCCCAGCAGCCTCAGCAGCCATGGTGGGGAGGAGCTGTGGGAGCAGCTGGCAGGGAGAAGCTGGGCTGGGCTGCAGAACGCAGAAACCATCCCACAAGAGCCCCGGGGAGAAAGGAGAGAAGCCCCTGCTTTGAGTGGCTGGGCTGAAGGGCTGCTGTCATTGTCCAGTGCCCACCCGTGGGGCTCAGGCTTATACATCAGCCTTACGTCATCAAAGAAGGGCAGGAGAAATTTTGCCAGCGGCACGGCAATGGGACTGGCCTCCTTCCTCTTCAGGTGAGCCATCATGGTTCTGAAGATGGGCAGAGCCTCGATCGTGATGGCCTTATTGCCGTTCTGGAGGACCCGCATCAGGTCTGGCAGCATGACCTTCATTTTCCTTGCCTGTATGAAGAAGAGAGTTGCCCTTTTGGGACGAGGTCCGTGTGTGGAGAGCTCCCCAGGCAGCCACCAGGCCCCACCATGGCAGGAAGGGCCTTTGGAGCAGGCACCCCAGCGCCAGGCCAAGGGCACCAGGGTGTTTTTCCGGTCACTCACAGCCGTTCTAACAAGGCAGTGGTCCTCCGGGTGTGTGCAGAAGAGCCTGTCCTGGAGTTGGATGAGCAGCTCATTGGAAACGCTCAGCAGGGTCTGGGGCACGGAGAACATCACCTCCCACAGTGCCAGGGCAGTGCTGCAAGAGAGCGCTCTGTCAGCAGGGCAGCCTGGGCCACAGCAGCGTGTCCGGCTCCGCGCTGCAGGACGCCTGGGATGCCCTGGGCAGCAGCAGAGGCTGAGCTGGTGCTCCCGTGGGGCTGGCAGGAGCGCAGTGGGGGGCTCTGGGCTGGCTCGCTCAGCTGTGGCTGCTGCGGGCCTGGCTGACCCCAGCGCTGGAAAGCGTGGTGGGATGGAGGGTCCTGCTCCTCGGGGGTGTCCTGCAGGATTCCTTGGCGCTGGCAGCCAGAGCGTCTCCGGGCCCCTCTCCCCACAGGGAACAAGGCCTCATGGCTTTTGGGGCCAGTACCTGTCTCCTGGTGGAGCGATTGTCAGCAGCGTCGACACCACCTCCCCAGGGCTCCTGTTGGCCATCAGCAGAAGCAGGGACTCCACACCCTGCCAGGCTGCTGTCGTGCTGATGCTCTCCAGGTTTTTGTGGATGCAGCTCGTGATCTTTGGCACCTGGAGGGGACACAGGTGAGGATGGTGGTGCCACTGGAGTGCAGCCATTTCCTCAGCTGCCCTTTCCGTCCCTCTCTGCCGCCTTCAGGTGACTTCAGGTGCCCGAGACACCAGGGGTGGGGAGGAAGAGAGGGATGGAGGGAGGAACAAGGCCTGACAGGGCCGAAGGACAGGGCGATCCAACCACAGGCCACTTACATCCACCAGCCAGAGTTTAGGGTTTCCCGTGACCATGTCCAGTGGGTTTCTGGCCATCGCCTTGTCAAAGGTGCTGGAGTCGCTCATGGCCTCGATGAACACCAGGACCATGTCTGTCCTCTCGGGAGGCTGGAGGTATTCTTCAAAGAGCTAAGGGAGGAAGGGAGGCAGCAAAGCCAAGTCACACCGAGTGCCCCGGTGCTGCTGCGTAGCCGGGCAGTGCCAGCAGCCCTGCAGAGCCACCCGGCGGTGCTGCGGCAGTGCCAGCAGCCCTGCAGAGCCACCCGGCGGTGCTGCGGCAGTGCCCGCAGCAAAGCTGGCAGCAGGGGCGGCAGTGACTGCTGGGGAGGAGGAGAAGAGAGGCCCGGGAGAGGGAGGAGGGTTGCGGTCATTGCGCAGCGTGCTGGCCCTGCCGTGAACCAGGGCTTGCTGGTGGCCAGCAGGACTGGGGCTGCTGCTGGGACACTGGAGAGCAGCCCTCGCATCGTCCCTGCTCGGGGACAGCAGGAACCCTCTCAGCAGGGACAGGGAGGCCACGCCAGCCCCCTGATTGTGGAGGCCTTTGCTCTCACAAGTCCACTGCTGGTGCCACAGCCAGGAGGGCCAGCAAGGGGGGAGCTTGTTACCATGGCAACGTGAGTGGTGCTGGGCGAAGAGCGCAGGGAGGTGGCCTTGGCTTCCCAATCCCCTTGGAGCTGTGCGTTCTTCTCTGGCAGTGTGGCACCTAAAGAGCGGGGCAAACGCAGAAGAGTGGGTAAGACACAGCAGCTTCCCCAGCATTGGAAAGAGCTGTGAACTTGGAGTGGCTGAGGAGGGAGATGATGACCCAGGGTCTGGGGAGGAGGTGGTGGAGAGCGGGGCCACGGAAGGGCTGACCCGCCTCCACTGTACGTGTGCGAATGCTCCTGGCCCTGGAAACTCCAAGGCCCTAGAGCTCTGCATGCAGTCCCACAGTTCAGTCCGCCATGGCTGGAATAACGGTGACGTGGGGGACGGCTCGCATGGCTGCAGTGCTGCGGGGCAGGGATACGGGCCCCTCGGGGGAGATGGGAAGATGCTCCTGAGGAGCAGCTCAGCTACACGGGACCATCACCAGCCTGGGACAGAGCGTGGGGGTCAGGAGCAGGGCCAGGGCTGGTGACATGATGGTGTCTCCAGCAAGCAGGAGAACCATTCATTGCAATGCTCAGGAAGATTAGCAGAGGTATTGGGTGATGTTGGTGTGCAGGGGGATTCATCCCGCCACAGCTTCTCTTACAGTGTTGCTGATACTTGACTTTGAAGAGGGAATAAAGAGCATCCAAAGCCAAATATCTGATCTCTTCTCCCCTGGATGACAGGAGCAGGACAAGATGTCCCAGCAGCTGTCCGAGGATTGGGATGTGGATCGATGCGTAGGAGGCGTGTCTGTCCTCATTGGGATCAGCCTGGGCAAGGGAGGAGGAAGAACAGAAGGGTTGAGGGCACCTGGGGATAAAGCCCTGAACCCAAGGGTGTGCCCAGGGCTGGATGCAGGCAGGTCAGAGCTTTGCAGGGCCCTGTGGGCCCCATCTCCCTGAACAGCCCCACACAGGCAGAGCTGCCAGACCTGGGCTCCCCCTGGGCTCCTTGGGCAGTCCCAGCCGACACAGGACTGGGGCAGAGCTGGGTCCTGGCAGAGCAGGGTGTGCCTGGTCCTTACCTCCACTAAGTTGGACAGTAAATGGCTCAGCATAGCGATCCTGCCCATAGCCCTCTCCTGCACACATGCTCTGCTGGAGCTGGTGAAGGTCATAAGCATCTGGGGAGAGACAAGCTGCTGGAGAGCCCTGGGAGCAGCCACCGCTCCAGCAGAAGCTCAAGTCCTGGGCTGGACTGGCCCAGTCCATTAAGGCTTCCCCTGGTCTTGCACAAAGCCTGTAGTGAGGTTCTTGCCCTGGGGTCCCTGGCAGGCTTGGGGCACAAGCCCCAGGCCAGCCCTGTGGCCAGGCAGGAAGGCAGATGCCACCCTCTGTGGCCACTGTGCTGCGGAAGAGCCTGGAGGGCAGCCCCTGGTTCCCCGGGGAGGTGGGCACCCGCCTGGCAGCGCTCTCTGCACGGCACGGGGTGGGACTGTCACCTCCAGAGTGGACACCCCGTCCCCCAGGGTGAGGAACAGCCCTTGCGAAGCCCAGACTTTGCACACCCAGACCTGGAAGATATTGTGCAGCAGCTTGCTGACTCTGGAGACACGACACCGGAGCACCAGCCTAGTTAGCATGTTGTCCATGGTTTGCATGGTCTGCAAGAAGACAAGGAGTTGTGGTTGTGTTTCCTGCCATCCCTCTCACCCCCAGGGGACTGATCTGAACTCCCAGCACTGAGGGACGACTCCCGCGCTGCTTCGCTGTGCCTGGGAGAGACCCAGGGACAAATAATCTGCTGCGGGCAGAGCAACCTGCAGCACTGGACATGGCCAGGCCCGCAGGCAGGGGACCGAGGGATGAGGGTGGGACAGCAGAACTGAGACCCTGCCCTGCTTGGATCTCTGGTCATATCACAGCGCAGGGTGGCTGGAGAGCAGCCCAGAGGGACTGGGGGCTCCTGTAGCTCTCCCAGCACTTACCACATGGTAGAGGTCACAGTCCAGGCCCTGCATTTCCTCTTCTGGAGGAAGCAAGAAGACGCTGGAGAAGCAGGCTTCGAGGAGGCTTGTCTCCTTGCCCTCCAGCACCATCTCCACTAGGCTGCAAAGAGAGACGGGCCAGTCAGACACTGGTGCTGGGAGCAGTGCGTGGAGGCCTCGTACAGGTGCACACGGGGCTCGGGGGCAGGGGTCCCCGGGAGGGATGGGCAGGTACCTCAATTCAGCAATGGCACGCATGGCGATCTGCCGCAGCGCCGTGCGCAGTTGGTCCCTGGGCTCCTCTTCCAGCAGCACCTGCAGAGCACAGCTGGGATGGGACCCAGTGCCACCAGCCCCTGGCCCTGCCCAACAATGTCCTCACTGGGTGCCAGTGTCAGGGGCCTCAAGCCCTTCCCCAGAGCCGCTGGGTATCCCCTCACCTTGATTTTGTCTGCCAGCTGGAATATCTGGCAGAAGAGATCTAGGCCCAGGGACAAGCCGGAGCCCCTGCTGGTGTCACACAGGGCACAGATGCTCTGCAGAAACTGCATCTTCTGGCTCTCCTCCTAGAGCCAGGGAGCAGAGAGGCAAACAGGGAGTGTGAGAATCAGGACACACGAGCAGTGGGCACCGCAGCATGGGGGTGCAGTGCCATGTGGAGACCTGGGAGCAGCAGCTCTGCCCAGCCAGCACCCTCCAGCACCCGCAGCAGAGCCCCTGTCAGCAGCCGCCAGCACAGCCGCCTTTAAAGCGGCTGCGGTTACCTTTTCTGGGTTTCTGACAAAGGCCGTGATGAAGTCCACGTGTCCCTTTGCAAATTCATACACCGGCAACCAGGTGGCATCTAATAAAGGGGGAGAGCAGGGAGGGCTGCAGAGAGGTTTGCAGGCAGGACAGAGCAGAAGGAGCTCTGCCCCCCGTCCAGCCGCACGCCCGCTGTCCCGGCACAGTCTCCCCGTGCGTGTCAGGGCTGCAGGGTGCCCGGCAGACGGGCTGCGATGCTGGAGCCAGGCAGGACGGGGAAAGCGCCCGGTGCAGCGGGTGAGGAACTCGCTTCAGACGGGCAGGAAAGGTCCCCGTCCCGCAGCACGGCTGCCTCCTGCCCGCCCAGCTGCCTCTCGCTGCCCGTGCCCTGCAGCAGGAGCTGGGTCCCCTCTGCCCGCAGAGGCTGTGCTGGGGCCGGCTCGCAGCTCGGAGCAGCCCTGGGCTTCAGGCAGCATAATCCCCAGCCATGGAACCCCCTGCCAGCGTGTGGGGAACCGTGACGCTGGTGTCGAGTGGGGAACGATCTCTGGGGCCCACCCTGCCCAGACAATCAGCGCCTCTCACTCACCGATCTCCAGGTGCCAGATCAGGGACGTCTCAGAGGGCTCCTGTGGAGGGCTGTCCTCCTGGGGATCCCAAACCTCCTCCAAGGACCCCCCAGGAGGGCTGGGCGGTCTCTCCTCCCAGGCCACCCTGGGAGGGCTGGGCGGTCTCTCCTCCCAGGCCTCCCCGATGATGACAGGGGGACCGTCTGCAAAGGTCACCCTGCGACGCCTGGGGGGTCTCTCCTCCCAGGCGTCCCCGATGATGACAGGGGGACCGTCTGCAAAGGTCACCCTGCGACGCCTGGGGGGTCTCTCCTCCAAGGCCCCCCCAGGAGGGCTGGGGGGTCTCTCCTCCCAGGCGTCCCCGATGATGACAGGGGGACCGCCTGCCCAGCTCACCCTGCGACGCCTGGGGCGTCTCTCTCCCATCCTGTGGGATGAAGGGAAGGAAGGGAGAACGTTCGGCAAAATCCCTCGGTGCCGCAGGTCTGCCTGGGGCAGTGGGGAAAGATGTGGGCTGTGCTCAGGGACTCCACAGCCAGAGTCTGCTGAGGGCAGCTAGAGATAGGGGATGGTCGGACGCAATGATCTGTAGGGTCGCTTCCAACCAAAATGATTCTAGGATTCTCCAAAAGACTGGGGCTACGCTCGGGGCTCTCGCCAGCTCCGTGCTCACGCCCTGTCCCGTCACCGTCCTGTCGGACAGTGTGGGCTGGGCCCACGGCTGCGCTGAGCACACGCAGGGCAGTGGGTGTCACAGAGTGAGGTCACAAAGGGCCCTGCTGTGACCCTGCGCCTGGGGAGGCACAGGCCAGCTCAGCCCTGGGCACCTGGGTGCTCTCGGGTGCCTCCAGACCCCCCTTTGCCCTCATGTCCCCTCAGGACCTCCCTGTTGCCCTGTGGTGTGTCCCCGAGCCCCGTGTTCACCTGGTTGGCCGATCTGAACAGCAGCAAAGCTGCTCCTTTTGTGGGTTGGTAGAGATTTCTAGGGATTTCCAGGGTGGGCAGCAGAGAGGATGGACACGTAACAAGGAATAAACGGCTTCAGCTTGAATTCACATTGAATTGTGTGGAGTCTGTGATTTTTGCCCTCACAAGTGGTAACCCCGATGTGATCCATATGGAGAATTGACGGCGAGCAGGCGACTGCTGGATGAGGGACGAGCCCCGGCTGCATACGGCGCGGCTGGACCGGGACCGGGACGCAGTTCGTGGAGCTGTGGGAAAGCAGAGGATCCGACATCGGTGCAACGGACACCTGAAGAGGTGAGCAGCCGGGAGCGAGAGGAGATGGGGCAGAATATATCTAACGAAGAAGCAGCAGTACTGCAGCTCCTCTCAGATATCCTCTCTAGGAGAGGGGTGATGCAAAAACGCCTTGAAAAGGCTATGGAGCACAGCAATTTTTCTTTCGCCCTGTGTGTTGCCTTCCTGAAAATCAAGCAGCTTGTCAGGAATGTGAGTTAATTGTTTTACTGGCTGTTGTTACAGTTTATTTGTGGTATTGCTTGTGTAAGTGCACTGTAAGTCTTCTTCCTCCTTCTCCCACTCGTGCTGCAAGCCTCTCCATGCTTCCCCCTCCTCGCTCCCCTTCTCATGGTTTCTACGTCACGCCGCTGTGCCCCAGGGCACTGGCCTGCATGGCCCTGCCCGGCAGCGGGAGCGTCTGCAGCTGCCGGCTGGTTCTCCGGCTTTAGGGTCCCCCGCAGCAGCCCGCTCTCCTCAGCTCTGCACACCCAGCCAGTTGCGCCGCCCAGGCAAAGTCAGCTTCACCCTCTGCCTACACCTCACCTGCAAACAGCCAACTCTTCAGCTGACAACCGCCCAAAACCCACCGACAAACTCTCCAAATCTCAGCCTTTCGCTTTCAACTGCTGCCTCTAGTGCATCTCACAGACAAGCCTCCAAAATCCCCTCATCCTGCAATAATACTCCAGCACTGATCGCCTGCAGGAACAACCGTCACAATACCATGCAAACACCAACCAGTTTTGGCACGGAAATATCGCTTTCTCCTCAAGATTCCACCTACACCAACTGCTGACAAACACGCTGTCCTCACCAAAGCCAAACGCTGCAACAGCCAGCGACAACTCAAATCTGCCTGTGCGGTGCAAAATCGCAGGTGTGAGCTAACGCAGAACTGGGCTTGACAGCTGCAGAGTGTGCACCCTGTGGCTTAACGTGGCCAGTTACTGCCATTCCGCCTTCTCCCCGGGAGAAGCGCATGAGCACAGGCTGCTTCAAGGCACAATGGGAATGGTTTGGATCTCCGGGTCTCTGAGGGCGAGAGTAATAAATGTGATCTGTGTGTGGCGCAGGAACTTCCCGTCCACTTGCTCCTCCATTCAGTCCGGTGCTGCAAGAGAGGGACAGAGAAAGAAACAGTTAGGACCGGATTAACAACCTCGTCATCTCTGTCCCCAGACCTGCAAGCGTCCTAGGAGGCCTGATCTAAGTTTGGCTCTTCTTCCTCTCTTTGCTGGAATACTTTACTGCACAAATTTCTGTCATGAACACTCTCTTAGCCAATCTGGTGTGTTCATAGTTCCCAGCCCAGCATCCATTTCTCAAGGTACCTCAGCATTTCCATTTGAAACCAACCTCAGTGCCATCCCATCCTGAGCTACCTCAGCATTGCCCACTGCAGCCTCCCCGATGTCCCCCCTCCCTGAGGCACCTCAGCCTTTCCCGCCCAAGCCTCCCCGATGTCCCCCCTCCCTGAGGCACCTCAGCCTTTCCCGCCAAAGCCTCCCCGATGTCACCCCCTCCCTGAGGTCCCTCAGCCTTTCCCGCCAAAGCCTCCCCTGACCCGACTCCCCCAGGAGCAGGCGGGACTGCCCGCAGTGCCGGGCCAGGGCAGCACGGGGGAAGCGCAGTTTGGGGGTGAAGCAGTGAAAACTGCTGGTGTGGGCAGAGTCCCGGTTTGAGGCAGGAGAAAAGCCTTCTCCCAGGAGCCGGGGGCAGAGCTGCTCTCTGCCAGCTCAGCTGCTGGCTCAGGCCCACGCTGCAGGTCTCGTCCTCAATGGGTCCAGGGACGCCCGCAGGAATTGGGGGGAAGAGCAGAGGAAGCGGGTGTCCCCCTGCCCTTGGCCAGGGCCCTTCCCACACCCACGTGTCCTGGGATGCTGCTGGGGAGAGCTGCTGCAATGGCAGTGTCTGCCCTGCCAAGCCCAGCCCTCTTTTCACCAGCTCCCCACAACTCTGCCTGCTCCCTCTTCTCCCCGTATGTTTGTGACACCCCGAGGATGCTGTACCTTAAGCACATGCTGCTCCCACTCTGCAGAGTGCAGGGAGCTCTCGGCTCTTCCTAGAAAGCAAGAGGAAGCAAAAGCTCTGCTGCTGCTGCTCAAGCTCACACCAAAGAAGAGCCCGGTGGTCTCCTCTGCGGTCAGACCTCCCAGAAGTCCCAGGCCATCAGGCTGGAAAGAGCCCACAAGCGCCTGTGCCAAAGCCCTCGCAAGGCCACAGACACAGGAGGGAGCCCAGGGGCGTTTGTCAGAGCCACTGGATCCATGATGGGGAAGGACACTCTGACCACGGCTGATCCCCACTGTGTGACCACTGGGAAGCTGCGTTTTCCTGCCTTCCCTCCCCTCCAGCCTCTCTCCCCAGCCACACTTTACCTGCCAGGTGCTGCAGCAGGAGGGGCATCTCGGTGGCCCACGCTGTCCCCAAGGCCCCGCGGATCCAGCCCTGCAGGGCCTGCAGCAGCTGCAAGGCAGCGACGGCACGGCCGCTGCTGGTGTGAGGAGCTGCCGCCAGCACCTGGGCGAGGGAGCAGAGACGGGTCACCCCTGCCACCAGAGCCACCCCCGCCAGCCCCGAGACAGGACTGGGATCCCCGCGGGGCTCGGGCAGGCTCGGGAGTGCTGCCAGAAAAGCTCTTTCTTCCCCCAGGGCCCCGCTACTCACCAGCGGTCGAGCCAGCAGCGCCTGGGCAGCCGGCAGCCGGGCTGCGGGGAGGGGGAAAGGCTGGTGAGATGAAGAGGCCCCGCCGTGCCCTGACCCTCGTACCTCCCGTGGCCCACACAGGGCTGAGAGCAGCTGCACGGCCACAGTGCTGGCCCGGGGGCTCCCCAGGCTGCTCCGCATGGGGTGAAGGCAGATCCAGCATGGTCAGGAAGGAGCCCCGGCTCCCCAGGAGCCAGAGCCTGACTCTGCCCTTTGCTTTTCCCGGGCTCCTGCTCAGGGTTCGTGGGGCACAGGGAGACACAGACTGGCCTGAGCCCCTTCCAAACCCAGCAGCACTCCCTGGGGCTCCTGCCTTGCTCCTGCGAGTCCACAGCATCGGCTCCTCCTCTTCCTCGCATCCCGCTCTCTCCCGTGAGCTTCAGCACACGTGAGGGGAGAGGTTCAGGCCATGAGGAAGAGCAACGAAAAACACTCTGAAGGCAAGAAGTGGCCACAGCAGTGTTGGGCAGTGGCTAAAGGACAGAGGACATGGATCTACAGGGCAGTTGCACGAGCAGAGCCTCTTCTAACAAACTTAGCGTAAGTAGCCAGACTAGGCCGCGGTAGAAGCCGCTGATTGCAGCAGAACTGGCAAGGACACCGCGACCTTGACAGAGCATCGTAACAACTTTGAGGAGGAGGGCTATGCAAATGTGACCTTTAGCGCTTAGGCCAATCAATAAGTGACTAGTAGACATAATTATTGTTATCTGTATAAATATGTGTACCCTGGACCAATAAAGTGAACCTTGCTCTATCACTCACATTGAGTCGTCTCAGCTCGTTCTTCCGCCGCTCGCAAGCTTTGTTTTGGAAGACATCAGATTTGGAATGTTTAAGGAAGCTGTAACTACTCCCGGGCTGGGAGGGGGGGCGGGGCCCGTTGGCGGCCGCAGACAGGATTGGGGATTAGGGATTAGGGATTAGGGATTCCTACCCTAACGCAAACCCTAACCCTAACGCAAACCCTAACCCTAACCCTAACCCTAACCCTAACCCTAACCCTAACCCCAACCCTAACCCTAACCGTAACCCTAACCCTAACCCTAACCCTAACCCCTAAACCT